>NC_081180.1:119523161-119700826 GCF_029867415.1 Vicia villosa
TTTGTCCTTATGCATCCAAACTACAAGAATATGTCCCTAATAGTCACATGTGCAATGTACTTTTCTGCGAAAAAGAAAAGGAATATATTCCTCACCACATGCAAACACTATTGGTGCCACACAAAACTATGCCACTTCCCAATACCACATGTGACGCGCACTTGATACTTATCTTCTTAGTCTATAAAGTTTCAGTTATATTAATTTTTTATCCAAGATATATACTTGTATTTTTTTCCCTTTCCATGTGGATCTGTCCAAAATATATACTTATATTTCTCATTTGAATAATAATATCAAAAAGAGTTTTTAACTTTTAGAGTAACAATGCATAAACATATAAACCATTTTAGAATATAACACCTTTCATAAAAGGTGGTATAGACATAATCTATCTTCTGAGTATACACACCGCTGCTACTCTGCTTGTGATAACGGATCAATTACGGTACCAATAAAATAACCCTAATCAAACCTGCAGGAAACTAACATTGGCATATTTACATATTTTACGAAAAAACATACAAGAAATTACAACAACCATCTTATACTTGCAAAATAAGTGAGACTACACATAACATTAACTTTGGTTCCAATATTGACAGAATACTTGTCGCAGAATCTTGCAGTCAATACAATAAATACACAGAGTTTTAAACATCCAAGGCTTGCCCAAAATAACTAAAGTAACAAAACATAACCACATTTGTCCAAAACATATTAAACTACGCTGCTAGATCATCATTTGCAATAACCAATATATAAACTATGCTTTTCCACGTTGGACGGCCACAGAGATCTCGACCACCGGAGGATATCTTATGCAAAACCTTAAGGTGTCACCTTTCTGAAGGTTGCGGTCTTTGCAGAAGTCCGACCACCCACCAAATATATACCTGTCCACAGTGTTTTCCTTCTTTGTCATCTCACAGTAATATGGAACATTGTTGTCGCGATCGACTAACGTTATTCTTGGAATGTTACCATATATGCATGCACGAATAACTGCTCTCGAAATATGCTGAAACAGAACAGGAAACACCTAATTAACATTACTACATACTGTGCATGATTGCTAAATATAATTATATATGTAGCACTGTAACTTACGAGAACATTGTTGCGCAGCTTCACGGGATTGTCAACAACTCTGGTCCAGCTTTGCTCTTTCATTCCCGCTGATTTTGGAGCCGACTTCCTACATCAATATAACACAAGACATTCAGCTTATAAAAAATTGAAAAACAGTAACGACACCGTCGTAGTGAACATATCGAACAGCTAAACCACTTAATTCATATGACACCCAAATACTACCTTCCAGACTTAGAACGGTTTACACTTCTGGGAAAAATTCAACTTTGCCATTCGCCCTCTTGGACAATACTAACTTCTCCACACCAACTCCAACAATTTTTTCATTGCTACAGCCATACAATATCAAATATGACAATAATAAGTAGAACACTTTGTAACAAATAATGCATCGGCTAATAGATTCTTTGACAACGATGGCTAATATAATCAACAATACACTTACCTTGATGGGTTTGTTGATTTTTGATCCTTTTTGTGTCGGGGGCGCCGTTCACCAATGCCAGCCGTTCCAGATATACAAGCTTCTCCCTTGACTTCACGACGCATGCTTCCGACAACACCGCTAATTGGATCTGCTACTGCCTTTCCCTTTTATTTTCCTAACCCCTTATTATGTTGATCTCTGCCACAACAAAATTCCATCAAATTCATCATGCTTAGTATCTAACTGAGAAACTTTACAAATTTATTTCTTAATGCAATAGTTTGCTTATAATGCAATGAGTTGCTGACAGGAGTTACAAAACAAAAAAAAAATACCTTCGGGAATGACATGGTTGGAAGGATGCATGGTAGACAGACGCATGATACTTTCTACTTACATGCCCGGTAGCAAACGTCGGATTCTGTTGTTTCCCTTTGCCTTTCCTACGGACTACTGGAATTTCTTCTTCTTCCTCGACCACGGGTTCTGTTTTCACCTTCGTTCCTTCAATTTCTTCCATCGCAGCTATACTTTCTTTTTTCACACGACGTACCTCTTCCAGCATTTCTCTCAGAACATAACTGCGTGTCCGTTTGAAATTCTTTTGTGTTGAAACAACAGAATCTTCATCTCTGCATAACAAAAATATAGCTACATGAATATATGACCGATAATAATTTTAACACAAATCTAATGCCCATATACATCCACATGCAAAAGAAAATAAAAGTACAAATCGTCTGTTAATGAAACAGACCAATAAACTATAAACACAGCTCTATTTCTTTTGGTATATTCACATGCAACGGAAAATCTAACTCCAAATACTCAGTTAATATAGCAGACCGATAAACCATGGGCATATAAATACACATGCAATAGAGAAAAAAGTGCCAAATCGTCGGTTAATGTAACTTTTCGGCATTAGAATTAGTATACGGCGATCATCGGAATAGAAATCTTTCAAATAACAACAACGCATCGACTGGCCTTGACAACAACTGAAGAAGTACATACCTTGCTTTGTTTGTGTTAACCGTATCTGGGTTGTGCTTCGCTGCCATCTTGCGATTTTGCTCTCAAAAAGGGTTGAGGGAGACAAAAAGATTAGGGTATTCCTTTAATCTGAACAAGAGCGTTTTACAAATAATAAGCTGTTGTTTCCAACTAATAAGCGTTAGGTTTCCAAAATCCTTCCCATTAATATCTTTTACTTCCACATTAATTTCTTTATATTGTTTGTTATTCCATAATAACTGAGCTTTTATTTTATTTACAAATTTATTTCTTTATATTATTTATTAACCTATGACAAACGTTTTTTTTAATTATTTTTTCACATCTAATTCTTTATATTATTTATTATATTAGTTGATTACCACTACTTTATATTGTAGATTAACTTTGTTACTTATTAACTTTACTTATTATATCACTTTGTTACTTATTAACTTTACTATTATGTTGTTTTTTTCTTTTATTGGTAATACTCACTTTGTTATCGCAATTTTTATTTATTTTAAATACTTCAATTATACACCCTAAATTTCAATTATACACCCTAAATGTATTTTTAATTATAATATCATAACTCCTATTTGGGACAGACCTTTATTTTAATCGATTTTTACTATTGAAAAATTTACACCATAAAGATTAATTTACTTGTAATATCGTTTTCTAAACTAATCTTTGTATAATAAACATATTATAGTATCAAGTGGGGATTTAAAATAAATGCGCAACCCACACCAGAACCCGTGCGGTCGCACGGGTTTGTTACTAGTTTCCTTTTATTTTTTTCACTGCGTAATGTTCAACCCATTCTCCTATATTCCCTAATAGCAGTGAAAAGATAAGTGTTTTAAGCAATAGTGTTACTACGAGAATCGATTCTCCCAAAATTGAAAAAGCTAGAATTTGGAGCTTCAGTTTGGGAGAAAACCTAGCGACGCCGCCATCACTCTCCACCTTCGCGATCGCATCAACATGGACATCAAAACCCTTTCCTTCGCCGCATCCACGCCACCGTTAGCTCTCATCGCCGCCGTCAAGCTCGCCGGATTTTCTCCATCCATCGATACCTCCCTCCCTCCTGACTCCGCCCCCACATTTCTCTTCTCCAACGGGTACGTTTCCACTCTCATTTTGCCATTTTCTTCACAATTTTTCCTCATTTCTCATTGCTTCAACTAGCAACACAAGGTCAATGGTACTGATTTACTGAATATAATGATGACGTTGCAGACCTTCTACGGCAGACAAAGCTTATTATATGGGATGAAGCACCGATGGCACACAAACATGCTTTTGAAGCACTCGATAGAACTTTGAAGGACGTGATGTCTACATACGGTAATTCAAAGGATATCTTTGGCGGAAAGGTCGTTGTTTTTGGTGGTGATTTTAGACAGATTTTGCCCGTTGTACCCAGAGGGAGTCGTTCGGATATTGTACATTCTGCCATAAATGCCTCTTACATTTGGCGGTCAGTTGAAGTGTTAACTTTAACGCATAACATGCGACTGCAATCTGGCCCAGATGAAGCTGAAAAAAAAAGAAATTGCAGAGTTCTCAAAGTGGATGTTGCAGATTGGTGAAGGCAAACTTTCTGAGCCAAATGATGGATTTGCCGACATTCAACTACCACCAGAACTATTGATCACGGATTACACAGACCCAATTGTTGCCATCGTTAATAGTACTTATCCTAATTTTATCGAAAATTACCAATCTAACGACTACCTCAAAAGTAAGGCAATACTTGCTTCTACATTGGAAGTTGTCGATCAAATCAACAATCACGTCCTTGATCTGATGCCAGGTGGTTAAACAAATTCCTATGCCTTCTAATTCTATTTTTCATTTATGTCAGTCACTAACAATCTGCTTCCAATCATCTTTAGGGGAAACCAAGGATTACTACAGCTCAAATTCTGTCGATAGGTCCGAAATTCATGACACCAATGTAGTCGATATACTCACACCGGAGTTTCTCAGTTCCTTGACTACTTCAGGGTTGCCTAACCATCTCATTAGGTTGAAGGTAGGAACACCTGTTATGCTTATGCGTAACATAGATCAGTCGGAGGGTTTGTGTAATGGCACTAGGGTAATGATAACTAAGATAGCAAACCATGTCATCGAGGCGAAAATAATGGCGGGAAAGTGTTGTGGAAACTTGGTCTACATCCCTCGAATGGATATGTCTCCCTCACAATCCCCTTGGCCCTTCAAACTCAAACGGCGTCAATTTCCAATAATTGTCTCATATGCAATGACGATCAATAAATCTCAAGGACAGTCTCTGGATAAAGTAGGACTTTTTTTGCCACGAGACGTCTTCACTCATGGCCAAATATATGTGGCACTGTCAAGGGTCACAACCAAGCAAGGAATAAAAATCCTGGTATATGACAAAAATGACAGGTTGAAGTCTACTACTGCAAATGTTGTGTATAAAGAGATCTTCAACAATATATAAATGGGATATGTATAAGGTAATTCAAATGATTGCTTTAACTTTTGTTTTATATTTTTGTTTATATCAATTTTGAGCCTAATTGTGGAGGATTTATGTTTGCATCAGTACTGTGAAAGTAAAAATATTCCATCGATGGGAAAACTGTGGCTGTCCAAATATGCAACAGGATTACACTGGAAACAAGGGACAACAGGAGTTTATTTAATTTTTAAGACTATATACACTCTAATATGTTACAGCTATAATTTTGTGTAGATTGTAAGGGAAATACACTACTTAGCTACTGTAACTGGTTTGCTCAATATATTATGGTTTTCAATATATTAAATAGTAATCCAATTTCCCTTATCCAATTACCTTATCATAAAGACTTGTGGTAGATAGCAAACATAAATATATAACAGCATAGGTTAAATATCCAGTAAACAAGTATCAAAAGGTAGCATAACATGTTTACTATTTATTACACTCATGCAAGTAAATACACATAACATGTTTTATCCAAGGAAGTAATATCTAACCTAAATCGAATCCTATCTCCGCATTTGAAGTTGTTGGACCTGCAGAATTCGTCCCATCCGTATCCTAACTTTGTGCGGCGAGGATCTTCAATGTTTAAGGGAGACATGAATTTATTCTTCCCGTTGTCACCGCATAACACAATGTCTTCATATCCATTGTCTCTGAGGACGGTCGCAAAATCCTCCTGCAATTTCTACGAAAAAAAGTGGAAATAAGTGATTGTTTCAACATTGCTCAACAGTTCAATTTGAAATAAATGGATACGAAGCAACTCAACTAATTTTGGCAGGTCAACGCTGAAAGGAAGCAGATCTACATCGAAAAAGTATATCTCTTTGTAGAACACGTTTCTGCTATGAAAACGCGGTAAATCTTGGGGTCTTAACACCTCACTAATTGATAAAATGGAGTAGTTGTTGTTACCATAATTTCCAACCGTCAAAACTACATCCGGAGGCAGACTATAATACGATTCCATACAAGGCCATCCACTTAAAATGAGCGGATGCATTTCAATTTGGTTGTAGATCAGATCATGGTGTACCCCCTGATTATTCATTATGATCCAATTCTTGCCAAGTTGGCGACCGTAGCTTTTCACAAATAATGGTTGAATTTCGGGGTAGGACTGCAAATATCAAATTTACACAATGTTGGATGAGGCATAATACTTCCATATACTTTGTTAATGTCAATAATACATATGCATATATTTTACAAATTTAAAAACAAAACAATGAGATCAAAAAACAAACTGAACCTGTGTCGAGATCTTTGCGATTAGAAAATAATCTATCATTTCTGAATGCTTGAGAATGCCGCATAGATCCATTTTTAATTATTTGTAGATTGAAAATTCAACTTTTTAAATGATGCAGAGGCAGAGGTGATGAACAACGCTTCTATGAGCATTCAGTTTGTTTGTGTGCATACATTGGGGATGAGTATTTATTATAGAAATTCACTGCAGCATCACATGATGCTTTCATCCCTTACCATAAAGTAAGCATGCTTGGCTGAAGGGGTTTTGTCCTTATGCATCCAAACTACAAGAATATGTCCCTAATAGTCACATGTGCAGTGTACTTTTATGCGAAAATGAAAAGGAATATATTCCTCACCACATGCAAACACTATTGGTGCCACACAAAACTATGCCACTTCCCAATACCACATGTGACGCGCACTTGATACTTATCTTCTTAGTCTATAAAGTTTCAGTTATATTAATTTTTTATCCAAAATATATACTTGTATTTTTTTCCCTTTCCATGTGGATCTGTCCAAAATATATACTTATATTTCTCATTTGAATAATAATATCAAAAAGAGTTTTTAACTTTTAGAGTAACAATGCATAAACATATAAACCATTTTAGAATATAACACCTTTCATAAAAGGTGGTATAGACATAATCTATCTTCTGAGTATACACACCGCTGCTACTCTGCTTGTGATAACGGATCAATTACGGTACCAATAAAATAACCCTAATCAAACCTGCAGGAAACTAACATTGGCATATTTACATATTTTACGAAAAAACATACAAGAAATTACAACAACCATCTTATACTTGCAAAATAAGTGAGACTACACATAACATTAACTTTGGTTCCAATATTGACAGAATACTTGTCGCAGAATCTTGCAGTCAATACAATAAATACACAGAGTTTTAAACATCCAAGGCTTGCCCAAAATAACTAAAGTAACAAAACATAACCACATTTGTCCAAAACATATTAAACTATGCTGCTAGATCATCATTTGCAATAACCAATATATAAACTATGCTTTTCCACGTTGGACGGCCACAGAGATCTCGACCACCGGAGGATATCTTATGCAAAACCTTAAGGTGTCACCTTTCTGAAGGTTGCGGTCTTTGCAGAAGTCCAACCATCCACCAAATATATACCTGTCCACAATGTTTTCCTTCTTTGTCATCTCACAGTAATATGGAACATTGTTGTCGCGATCGACTAACGTTATTCTTGGAATGTTACCATATATGCATGCACGAATAACAGCTTTCGGAATATGCTGAAACAGAACAGGAAACACCTAATTAACATTACTACATACTGTGCATGATTGCTAAATATAATTATATATGTAGCACTGTAACTTACGAGAACATTGTTGCGCAGCTTCACGGGATTGTCAACAACTCTGGTCCAGCTTTGCTCTTTCATTCCCGCTGATTTTGGAGCCGACTTCCTACATCAATATAACACAAGACATTCAGCTTATAAAAAATTGAAAAACAGTAACGACACCGTCGTAGTGAACATATCGAACAGCTAAACCACTTAATTCATATGACACCCAAATACTACCTTCCAGACTTAGAACGGTTTACACTTCTGGGAAAAAATTCAACTTTGCCATTCACCCTCTTGGACAATACTGACTTCTCCACACCAACTCCAACAATTTTTTCATTGCTACAGCCATACAATATCAAATATGACAATAATAAGTAGAACACTTTGTAACAAATAATGCATCGGCTAATAGATTCTTTGACAACGATGGCTAATATAATCAACAATACACTTACCTTGATGGGTTTGTTGATTTTTGATCCTTTTTGTGTCGGGGGCGCCGTTCACCAATGCCATCCGTTCCAGATATACAAGCTTCTCCCTTGACTTCACGACGCATGCTTCCGACAACACCGCTCATTGGATCTGCTACTGCCTTTCCCTTTTGTTTTCCTAACCCCTTATTATGTTGATCTCTGCCACAACAAAATTCCATCAAATTCATCATGCTTAGTATCTAACTGAGAAATTTTACAAATTTATTTCTTAATGCAATAGTTTGCTTATAATGCAATGAGTTGCTGACAGGAGTTACAAAACAAAAAAAAATACCTTCGGGAACGACATGGTTGGAAGGATGCACGGTAGACAGACGCATGATACTTTCTACTTACATGCCCGGTAGCAAACGTCGGATTCTGTTGTTTCCCTTTGCCTTTCCTACGGACTACTGGAATTTCTTCTTCTTCCTCGACCACGGGTTCTGTTTTCACCTTCGTTCCTTCAATTTCTTCCATCGCAGCTATACTTTCTTTTTTCACACGACGTACCTCTTCCAGCATTTCTCTCAGAACATAACTGCGTGTCCGTTTGAAATTCTTTTGTGTTGAAACAACAGAATCTTCATCTCTGCATAACAAAAATATAGCTACATGAATATATGACCGATAATAATTTTAACACAAATCTAATGCCCATATACATCCACATGCAAAAGAAAATAAAAGTACAAATCGTCTGTTAATGAAACAGACCAATAAACTATAAACACGGCTCTATTTCTTTTGGTATATTCACATGCAACGGAAAATCTAACTCCAAATACTCAGTTAATATAGCAGACCGATAAACCATGGGCATATAAATACACATGCAATAGAGAAAAAAAGTGCCAAATCGTCGGTTAATGTAACTTTTCGGCATTAGAATTAGTATACGGCGATCATCGGAATAGAAATCTTTCAAATAACAACAACGCATCGACTGGCCTTGACAACAACTGAAGAAGTACATACCTTGCTTTGTTTGTGTTAACCGTATCTGGGTTGTGCTTCGCTGCCATCTTGCGATTTTGCTCTCAAAAAGGGTTGAGGGAGACAAAAAGATTAGGGTATTCCTTTAATCTGAACAAGAGCGTTTTACAAATAATAAGCTGTTGTTTCCAACTAATAAGCATTAGGTTTCCAAAATCCTTCCCATTAATATCTTTTACTTCCACATTAATTTCTTTATATTGTTTCTTATTCCATAATAACTGAGCTTTTATTTTATTTACAAATTTATTTCTTTATATTATTTATTAACCTATGACAAACGTTTTTTTTAATTATTTTTTCACATCTAATTCTTTATATTATTTATTATATTAGTTGATTACCACTACTTTATATTGTAGATTAACTTTGTTACTTATTAACTTTACTTATTATATCACTTTGTTACTTATTAACTTTACTATTATGTTGTTTTTTTCTTTTATTGGTAATACTCACTTTGTTATCGCAATTTTTATTTATTTTAAATACTTCAATTATACACCCTAAATTTCAATTATACACCCTAAATGTATTTTTAATTATAATATCATAACTCCTATTTGGGACAGACCTTTATTTTAATCGATTTTTACTATTGAAAAATTTACACCATAAAGATTAATTTACTTGTAATATCGTTTTCTAAACTAATCTTTGTATAATAAACATATTATAGTATCAAGTGGGGATTTAAAATAAATGCGCAACCCACACCAGAACCCGTGCGGTCGCACGGGTTTGTTACTAGTTTCCTTTTATTTTTTTCACTGCGTAATGTTCAACCCATTCTCCTATATTCCCTAATAGCAGTGAAAAGATAAGTGTTTTAAGCAATAGTGTTACTACGAGAATCGATTCTCCCAAAATTGAAAAAGCTAGAATTTGGAGCTTCAGTTTGGGAGAAAACCTAGCGACGCCGCCATCACTCTCCGCCTTCGCGATCGCATCAACATGGACATCAAAACCCTTTCCTTCGCCGCATCCACGCCACCGTTAGCTCTCATCGCCGCCGTCAAGCTCGCCGGATTTTCTCCATCCATCGATACCTCCCTCCCTCCTGACTCCGCCCCCATATTTCTCTTCTCCAACGGGTACGTTTCCACTCTCATTTTGCCATTTTCTTCACAATTTTTCCTCATTTCTCATTGCTTCAACTAGCAACACAAGGTCAATGGTACTGATTTACTGAATATAATGATGACGTTGCAGACCTTCTACGGCAGACAAAGCTTATTATATGGGATGAAGCACCGATGGCACACAAACATGCTTTTGAAGCACTCGATAGAACTTTGAAGGACGTGATGTCTACATACGGTAATTCAAAGGATATCTTTGGCGGAAAGGTCGTTGTTTTTGGTGGTGATTTTAGACAGATTTCGCCCGTTGTACCCAGAGGGAGTCGTTCGGATATTGTACATTCTGCCATAAATGCCTCTTACATTTGGCGGTCAGTTGAAGTGTTAACTTTAACGCATAACATGCGACTGCAATCTGGCCCAGATGAAGCTGAAAAAAAAAAGAAATTGCAGAGTTCTCAAAGTGGCTGTTGCAGATTGGTGAAGGCAAACTTTCTGAGCCAAATGATGGATTTGCCGACATTCAACTACCACCAGAACTATTGATCACGGATTACACGGACCCAATTGTTGCCATCGTTAATAGTACTTATCCTGATTTTATCGAAAATTACCACTCTAGCGACTACCTCAAAAGTAAGGCAATACTTGCTTCTACATTGGAAGTTGTCGATCAAATCAACAATCACGTCCTTGATCTGATGCCAGGTGGTTAAACAAATTCCTATGCCTTCTAATTCTATTTTTCATTTATGTCAGTCACTAACAATCTGCTTCCAATCATCTTTAGGGGAAACCAAGGATTACTACAGCTCAAATTCCGTCGATAGGTCCGAAATTCATGACACCAATGTAGTCGATATACTCACACCGGAGTTTCCCAGTTCCTTGACTACTTCAGGGTTGCCTAACCATCTCATTAGGTTGAAGGTAGGAACACCTGTTATGCTTATGCGTAACATAGATCAGTCGGAGGGTTTGTGTAACGGCACTAGGGTAATGATAACTAAGATGGCAAACCATGTCATCGAGGCGAAAATAATGGCGGGAAAGTGTTGTGGAAACTTGGTCTACATCCCTCGAATGGATATGTCTCCCTCACAATCCCTTTGGCCCTTCAAACTCAAACGGCGTCAATTTCCAATAATTGTCTCATATGCAATGACGATCAATAAATCTCAAGGACAGTCTCTGGATAAAGTAGGACTTTTTTTGCCACGAGACGTCTTCACTCATGGCCAAATATATGTGGCACTGTCAAGGGTCACAACCAAGCAAGGAATAAAAATCCTGGTATATGACAAAAATGACAGGTTGAAGTCTACTACTGCAAATGTTGTGTATAAAGAGATCTTCAACAATATATAAATGGGATATGTATAAGGTAATTCAAATGATTGCTTTAACTTTTGTTTTATATTTTTGGTTATATCAATTTTGAGCCTAATTGTGGAGGATTTATGTTTGCATCAGTACTGTGAAAGTAAAAATATTCCATCGATGGGAAAACTGTGGCTGTCCAAATATGCAACAGGATTACACTGGAAACAAGGGACAACAGGAGTTTATTTAATTTTTAAGACTATATACACTCTAATATGTTACAGCTATAATTTTGTGTAGATTGTAAGGGAAATACACTACTTAGCTACTGTAACTGGTTTGCTCAATATATTATGGTTTTCAATATATTAAATAGTAATCCAATTTCCCTTATCCAATTACCTTATCATAAAGACTTGTGGTAGATAGCAAACATAAATATATAACAGCATAGGTTAAATATCCAGTAAACAAGTATCAAAAGGTAGCATAACATGTTTACTATTTATTACACTCATGCAAGTAAATACACATAACATGTTTTATCCAAGGAAGTAATATCTAACCTAAATCGAATCCTATCTCCGCATTTGAAGTTGTTGGACCTGCAGAATTCGTCCCATCCGTATCCTAACTTTGTGCGGCGAGGATCTTCAATGTTTAAGGGAGACGTGAATTTATTCTTCCCGTTGTCACCGCATAACACAATGTCTTCATATCCATTGTCTCTGAGGACGGTCGCAAAATCCTCCTGCAATTTCTACGAAAAAAAGTGGAAATAAGTGATTGTTTCAACATTGCTCAACAGTTCAATTTGAAATAAATGGATACGAAGCAACTCAACTAATTTTGGCAGGTCAACGCTGAAAGGAAGCAGATCTACATCGAAAAAGTATATCTCTTTGTAGAACACGTTTCTGCTATGAAAACGCGGTAAATCTTGGGGTCTTAACACCTCACTAATTGATAAAATGGAGTAGTTGTTGTTACCATAATTTCCAACCGTCAAAACTACATCCGGAGGCAGACTATAATACGATTCCATACAAGGCCATCCACTTAAAATGAGCGGATGCATTTCAATTTGGTTGTAGATCAGATCATGGTGTACCCCCTGATTATTCATTATGATCCAATTCTTGCCAAGTTGGCGACCGTAGCTTTTCACAAATAATGGTTGAATTTCGGGGTAGGACTGCAAATATCAAATTTACACAATGTTGGATGAGGCATAATACTTCCATATACTTTGTTAATGTCAATAATACATATGCATATATTTTACAAATTTAAAAACAAAACAATGAGATCAAAAAACAAACTGAACCTGTGTCGAGATCTTTGCGATTAGAAAATAATCTATCATTTCTGAATGCTTGAGAATGCCGCATAGATCCATTTTTAATTATTTGTAGATTGAAAATTCAACTTTTTAAATGATGCAGAGGCAGAGGTGATGAACAACGCTTCTATGAGCATTCAGTTTGTTTGTGTGCATACATTGGGGATGAGTATTTATTATAGAAATTCACTGCAGCATCACATGATGCTTTCATCCCTTACCATAAAGTAAGCATGCTTGGCTGAAGGGGTTTTGTCCTTATGCATCCAAACTACAAGAATATGTCCCTAATAGTCACATGTGCAGTGTACTTTTATGCGAAAATGAAAAGGAATATATTCCTCACCACATGCAAACACTATTGGTGCCACACAAAACTATGCCACTTCCCAATACCACATGTGACGCGCACTTGATACTTATCTTCTTAGTCTATAAAGTTTCAGTTATATTAATTTTTTATCCAAAATATATACTTGTATTTTTTTCCCTTTCCATGTGGATCTGTCCAAAATATATACTTATATTTCTCATTTGAATAATAATATCAAAAAGAGTTTTTAACTTTTAGAGTAACAATGCATAAACATATAAACCATTTTAGAATATAACACCTTTCATAAAAGGTGGTATAGACATAATCTATCTTCTGAGTATACACACCGCTGCTACTCTGCTTGTGATAACGGATCAATTACGGTACCAATAAAATAACCCTAATCAAACCTGCAGGAAACTAACATTGGCATATTTACATATTTTACGAAAAAGCATACAAGAAATTACAACAACCATCTTATACTTGCAAAATAAGTGAGACTACACATAACATTAACTTTGGTTCCAATATTGACAGAATACTTGTCGCAGAATCTTGCAGTCAATACAATAAATACACAGAGTTTTAAACATCCAAGGCTTGCCCAAAATAACTAAAGTAACAAAACATAACCACATTTGTCCAAAACATATTAAACTACGCTGCTAGATCATCATTTGCAATAACCAATATATAAACTATGCTTTTCCACGTTGGACGGCCACAGAGATCTCGACCACCGGAGGATATCTTATGCAAAACCTTAAGGTGTCACCTTTCTGAAGGTTGCGGTCTTTGCAGAAGTCCGACCATCCACCAAATATATACCTGTCCACAGTGTTTTCCTTCTTTGTCATCTCACAGTAATATGGAACATTGTTGTCGCGATCGACTAACGTTATTCTTGGAATGTTACCATATATGCATGCACGAATAACTGCTCTCGAAATATGCTGAAACAGAATAGGAAACACCTAATTAACATTACTACATACTGTGCATGATTGCTAAATATAATTATATATGTAGCACTGTAACTTACGAGAACATTGTTGCGCAGCTTCACGGGATTGTCAACAACTCTGGTCCAGCTTTGCTCTTTCATTCCCGCTGATTTTGGAGCCGACTTCCTACATCAATATAACACAAGACATTCAGCTTATAAAAAATTGAAAAACAGTAACAACACCGTCGTAGTGAACATATCGAACAGCTAAACCACTTAATTCATATGACACCCAAATACTACCTTCCAGACTTAGAACGGTTTACACTTCTGGGAAAAAATTCAACTTTGCCATTCACCCTCTTGGACAATACTGACTTCTCCACACCAACTCCAACAATTTTTTCATTGCTACAGCCATACAATATCAAATATGACAATAATAAGTAGAACACTTTGTAACAAATAATGCATCGGCTAATAGATTCTTTGACAACGATGGCTAATATAATCAACAATACACTTACCTTGATGGGTTTGTTGATTTTTGATCCTTTTTGTGTCGGGGGCGCCGTTCACCAATGCCAGCCGTTCCAGATATACAAGCTTCTCCCTTGACTTCACGACGCATGCTTCCGACAACACCGCTCATTGGATCTGCTACTGCCTTTCCCTTTTGTTTTCCTAACCCCTTATTATGTTGATCTCTGCCACAACAAAATTCCATCAAATTCATCATGCTTAGTATCTAACTGAGAAATTTTACAAATTTATTTCTTAATGCAATAGTTTGCTTATAATGCAATGAGTTGCTGACAGGAGTTACAAAACAAAAAAATACCTTCGGGAACGACATGGTTGGAAGGATGCACGGTAGACAGACGCATGATACTTTCTACTTACATGCCCGGTAGCAAACGTCGGATTCTGTTGTTTCCCTTTGCCTTTCCTACGGACTACTGGAATTTCTTCTTCTTCCTCGACCACGGGTTCTGTTTTCACCTTCGTTCCTTCAATTTCTTCCATCGCAGCTATACTTTCTTTTTTCACACGACGTACCTCTTCCAGCATTTCTCTCAGAACATAACTGCGTGTCCGTTTGAAATTCTTTTGTGTTGAAACAACAGAATCTTCATCTCTGCATAACAAAAATATAGCTACATGAATATATGACCGATAATAATTTTAACACAAATCTAATGCCCATATACATCCACATGCAAAAGAAAATAAAAGTACAAATCGTCTGTTAATGAAACAGACCAATAAACTATAAACACGGCTCTATTTCTTTTGGTATATTCACATGCAACGGAAAATCTAACTCCTAATACTCAGTTAATATAGCAGACCGATAAACCATGGGCATATAAATACACATGCAATAGAGAAAAAAAGTGCCAAATCGTCGGTTAATGTAACTTTTCGGCATTAGAATTAGTATACGGCGATCATCGGAATAGAAATCTTTCAAATAACAACAACGCATCGAATGGCCTTGACAACAACTGAAGAAGTACATACCTTGCTTTGTTTGTGTTAACCGTATCTGGGTTGTGCTTCGCTGCCATCTTGCGATTTTGCTCTCAAAAAGGGTTGAGGGAGACAAAAAGATTAGGGTATTCCTTTAATCTGAACAAGAGCGTTTTACAAATAATAAGCCGCTGTTTCCAACTAATAAGCGTTAGGTTTCCAAAATCCTTCCCATTAATATCTTTTACTTCCACATTAATTTCTTTATATTGTTTCTTATTCCATAATAACTGAGCTTTTATTTTATTTACAAATTTATTTCTTTATATTATTTATTAACTTATGACAAACGTTTTTTTTTAATTATTTTTTCACATCTAATTCTTTATATTATTTATTATATTAGTTGATTACCACTACTTTATATTGTAGATTAACTTTGTTACTTATTAACTTTACTTATTATATCACTTTGTTACTTATTAACTTTACTATTATGTTGTTTTTTTCTTTTATTGGTAATACTCACTTTGTTATCGCAATTTTTATTTATTTTAAATACTTCAATTATACACCCTAAATTTCAATTATACACCCTAAATGTATTTTTAATTATAATATCATAACTCCTATTTGGGACAGACCTTTATTTTAATCGATTTTTACTATTGAAAAATTTACACCATAAAGATTAATTTACTTGTAATATCGTTTTCTAAACTAATCTTTGTATAATAAACATATTATAGTATCAAGTGGGGATTTAAAATAAATGCGCAACCCACACCAGAATCCGTGCGGTCGCACGGGTTTCTTACTAGTTTCCTTTTATTTTTTTCACTGCGTAATGTTCAACCCATTCTCCTATATTCCCTAATAGCAGTGAAAAGATAAGTGTTTTAAGCAATAGTGTTACTACGAGAATCGATTCTCCCAAAATTGAAAAAGCTAGAATTTGGAGCTTCAGTTTGGGAGAAAACCTAGCGACGCCGCCATCACTCTCCGCCTTCGCGATCGCATCAACATGGACATCAAAACCCTTTCCTTCGCCGCATCCACGCCACCGTTAGCTCTCATCGCCGCCGTCAAGCTCGCCGGATTTTCTCCATCCATCGATACCTCCCTCCCTCCCGACTCCGCCCCCACATTTCTCTTCTCCAACGGGTACGTTTGCACTCTCATTTTGCCATTTTCTTCGCAATTTTTCCTCATTTCTCATTGCTTCAACTAGCAACACAAGGTCAATGGTACTGATTTACTGAATTTTATATACATGCATTTTCATTTTCAATTCAGTTCCTGTGTGTATTGCAGTGTCATATCTACGATCTAATAGTTGCAATTCACTTCATTGTTACAGGTCGAAATTGCGTGGAGCATTTGTTCTTCTACGTTATGTTGGAAGAACTTCCACCCTTCCCAATTTCTATGGCCAGAATGCATTTGAAACTAGCCAGGTGATTTTTCTGATTTATTATAGCGTGACATAATATGGTTTAGTGAAATGAAAGATTGAAGTTTGTGTTGACAATTGAGTTAGTGATGTTGTCTAAAAATGGTGTTTTTAGTTTTCTTCTAAATGTTTCTTGAGCAAACCTTAATTTGGGTCCTTAAACTATTACTTACTCTCGCTCGAATTTGGTACATGAACAATCCAGTGTGAATAAAAGAGATCTAGAAAATGTTGGGTAAGTGAGCAACCTTTGAATTTGTATAAACTGTTCATGGTGGTGCAGGATAAAGGTGGTTATGATGTTGTTTGTAAGAACAGGTTGTGGGATTTGGTTGGGGAAGAGTATGGGTTGGGTGTGAATGTTGGTTCATCTGTTGAACTTGTTTACAGTAAGTATTTGAATACTCTACAGATGTCGTTGAAGAATGTAGTTGATGGTGAGTTTCCAAAGTGTGATTTAGTGGATGATAGAGTTAAATTTGGTGAGCGGTTGATGGAGTTGTAAACTGAGTTTTTGCTGGAGGATTATGGCAAGGAAGATGTAGAGGATGAACTCAAGAGTGTGTATGGATGTAGGAGGAAGTTTTGCAGTACTAATAGGGTGAAAGGGTGTGAACCCAGAATTGAATGCGGCTGAACTCGAAACGGTTTATGAGTACATAGATGGGAGGAAGTTAATCTTGAGTCTAATGCCCTTAAGAAAGTTAATAGTGGAGGAGTTGTTGATGTGTGTATGCAGGATAATAGGATGGATGAGATTATTCTCGGAAAGTTGGGCAAACAAAATGATGCTGTGGAAATAATGGAAGAGTTTGATGAGGATAAAGTAAAAGCAGTGGATGTATCCTATGTAGTTAACGATATGCCCGGATTGTCAGATGGAAGCAAGAGGTGTGATATTGATGATATCTTATTATTGGATACGTCTAGTGTTAATAGAGAGCTTTGGTCGGAAGAGGAATAGAGAGTCTATGTCAGAAATGCTAATTTGGGTTACTAGCACTGCAAAGAATATTTGTGATCCCGTTGTTGGTTTAATGCGTGAAAAGTCAAAGTAGAAGTCCTACAGTAATGAAGAGGCCTGGAATAAGGTTTTGTTGTTTCGAGAAGCTGCCATTTTGAAAAAGGATTTTGGATCAAACTGTGATAAACTCAGTTGGCTGGCTCAGAAGATGCATCCTTGCATGTATGATGATAACCTTGTGGCAAATTACAATCTTAGACAGAGGATCAAATCTGACAATGGAGTTTTAGTTGGAAAGTCTGCATCTATCTTTTCAAGGTTGCGAAGAACCTCAAGTGATACCGAAAGCAGTACCAAAAAAAAGTTATGTGACTCCTGTGCTTCTGAATCAATTCTTGATACACCTCCCACAGTGAACATCCCTCTTGGGCCTAACCACCAAACAAAATATAAGAGGGAATTATTGTTTAGGACCAAATTGATGGTTTACTCATATTTGTTTTGTTAGTTATTGTTTGCTTCTGGTTGTTAGCTCTGTCATTCTATAGTTGTTTTTCCTTATTTCCAGTGTCTTTGGCTTTTCAGATTGATGAATTGTTAGAGTATGCACCTGTACTCTCATCAGGCCCTGCTTTTGAGAATGGATGCAAATATATTGATCAATACTTGGAGAAGCGTACATTTTTAGTTGGTTATTCATTATCAATTGCAGATCTCGCTATCTGGGCAGGTCTTGCAGGTAAAGATATTTTATGAGGTCTATTTAACTTCACATGCAATACTGCTATGTCTTTTTTAAACAACGTACCTATGGAAAAGGAAACCCTGGTATTAGTTTAGTGTTTACATTTTGTGATTACCTCCTAGTTGTGTCCCTGCTGACAAAACAGGGTTTATTGTATGTTGCCATATCAGGAGTATAGCTAGCAACCATGCTGTATCCGTTTTGCTCTATTGTTTCAACATAAAAATACTATTGTTTTGGCTTATCATTTTATATGTTTCTGTGGTGGTCTGTGCATCAAAATTACTGTCTTCCATTTTTGTGGTCTTTAGTAACTTTACAGCCATTAACTTTATCATCCTTTGATCTATGTAACTTGGTAGTTCATTTTCATATCCATCTTTATTACGCTTTTCAGGGGCTGGAAAGAGATGGGAAAGCTTGAGGAAGTCAAAGAAATACCAAAATCTTGCGCGATGGTACAATTCAATAGTGACAGAACACGGTACTGCCTTAAACGAAGTCACGACAACATATGTTGGTAAAAAAGGATTGGGAGAGCCATCTGCAACCAAGACAAAAGACAACGCAGTCATCACGGATAAAGTGAGGAATGTGAATGGGGATGCATCTGATAACATTAAGGGAGGAGGCAAACCTTTAGCAGAGATAGATCTTCCAGACGCTGAAGTTGGAAAAGTTCGCTTGCGATTTGCACCTGAACCCAGTGGCTATCTTCACATTGGACACTCAAAAGCAGCACTGTTGAACAAATATTTTGCTGAGCGATATCAGGGTCAGGTTATTATTCGTTTTGATGATACCAATCCTGCTAAAGAAAGTAATGAATTTGTAGACAACTTGGTGAAAGATATTGATACATTGGGTATCAAATATGAAACAATTACATATACATCCGATTACTTCCCTGAGTTGATGGAATTGGCTGAAAAATTAATTAGCCAGGGTAAAGCATATGTTGATGACACTCCGCGTGAACAAATGCAAAAGGAGAGAATGGATGGCATAGAATCTAAATGCAGAAACCATAGTGTAGAGGAGAATTTGAAATTATGGAAGGAAATGATTGCAGGATCAGAGAGGGGCTTGCAGTGTTGTGTCCGTGGAAAGTTGGATATGCAAGACCCAAACAAATCACTTCGTGATCCTGTTTATTATCGTTGCAATCCAATGCCTCATCATAGAATTGGATCTAAGTATAAAGTGTATCCAACTTATGATTTTGCTTGTCCATTTGTTGATTCTAAGGAAGGTATCACACATGCCCTTCGGTCAAGTGAGTATCATGATCGCAATGCTCAGTATTACCGGATTCAAGAGGACATGGGAGTTAAGAAAGTTCTCATCTACGAATTTAGCAGGTTGAATATGGTCTACACTCTTCTCAGCAAACGAAAGCTTCTATGGTTTGTCCAAAATGGAAGAGTTGATTCATGGGATGATCCCCGGTTTCCTACAGTGCAAGGAATTGTGCGCAGAGGTTTGAAAATTGAAGCGCTAATCCAATTTATTGTTGAACAAGTACGTAGAAGGTTTTCTTTTCATTTATATATCTAAAAGAAAATATGCACTCACTAACAAATAAGAAATACAGTAGAATATGTCATTCAGTTGTCATACGTTTTTCTTCTTTGTACTTTCTTGTGGTAAAACAGCTGCTTAAAATATTGATGACTGTTCTCTGTCCTTTTACAGGGTGCATCAAAAAATCTCAATCTCATGGAGTGGGACAAGCTTTGGACCATCAATAAGAAAATTATTGACCCTGTATGTTCCAGACACACTGCCGTCATTGCGGACAGACGTGTATTGCTGACCCTCACTGATGGTCCTGAAGAATCATTTGTTCGCATCATTCCTAGGCACAAGAAATATGAAGCTGCTGGAAGTAAAGCTACCACATATACTAAAAGGATATGGCTTGACTATGCGGACGCAGAGTCCATATCAGCAGGTGAGGAAGTAACCTTGATGGATTGGGGAAATGCCATAGTAAAGGAAGTAGAGAAGGACCAAGATGGGAATGTCACGGGGCTGAGTGGTGTTTTGCATCTTGAAGGATCTGTGAAGACCACAAAATTGAAGCTCACTTGGCTACCTGAGATAGATGAACTAGTTAGCCTGACATTGATGGAGTTTGATTATCTAATTACGAAGAAAAAGGTACGTCTTTCTCCTCTGTGGGTCTCTGTCATTATAAAGCATTATGTGATATGTGAATCTTTTCTTGAGCAATTCATGTGTCCATACAGTTTCTATTGACACAACTAATCAAAAGTTGAAAAATACTAAAATAACTTCTGCACAGCTTTGATGTCTTTCTTTTGATTGGTTGTATCTATGGACATTGTGATCATGGAAGAATTACTCATTATTCATATTTAGCTGAAGCCTGAAATATTAGTTTTTTAAAAAGTGTCAAATGAAAGACATTTCTCTGTTGATTTTACTTTCATAGTCAAAATTCCAAACCATTTTAGCAAGACAGCATGTAATACAGACTGTTCAAATAACAATTTTAGAGAGAAATAAGAGATTCATATCATCCCACCCACCAATGAGCCTTGGCTTTAAGTTGAGAGAGAAAAATGACACTTTTGTCTAGGTGGATATTTGTTTTATATCATAAGGAGTTCATATGCATTTGTGCATTGTACCTGCCACGACACAAGTTTTATAGCACCCGAGTACCCTTATAGGCTCACACTGTATTTTGATCCCATTCTTTTAAATCACCCAATAGTGCATACCCTTGGTTCAGTGTTCATTTCATCTGTTACCCATACTTTGAATACATCAAACCTGCCTGCTTTCCTGTTTAACTTTATGTTCACATTGTTTGCAGCTTGAGGAAGGGGAGGATTTCGTTGATGTGCTTAACCCCTGTACAAAAAAGGAGACTCTAGCTTATGGAGATGCCAATATGCGAAATCTTCAGCGTGGGGAGGTATTGCAGCTGGAGAGGAAGGGGTATTTCAGATGTGATGTACCCTTCATCCGGCCTTCAAAACCAATCGTGTTATTTGCAATTCCAGATGGCAGGCAGCAGGCATCTTTGAAGTAGTTTTTTTTAATAAAACAAGTTGGTAATTTGGATACCTTTGTGGAACTATTTTAGTGTTTATCATCATTAAAGACTTCAGTGTTTTGTTTATAAGCAACTTATTTTGATTGTGTTCTTGACTAGCAATTTTGAATATCTTCTGATTTTTGGGGACCAATTCTGAGTCTACTTGGGAAAAGTTATTTCAGTTTATGAGCTGATGACTTTCTATATAGAATTATAGATGATTCAAGTCAAAGCCCTACGAAATCCTTGATAGTAAAAATAATTATGATTAACATAGTATATCAGATTTTTGTTTGCTGTATCGCCAATGTCTCTTCACTTATATAATATAACATGATTATATGTAATTAAAGGGTGGGGGAATATTTATATCAGGAATAGTACTTACAAATTTAGTTGATGAATAATTATTTTATCAATGTGAGTTTGATTGGCAAGTGTTTACAAAGTTAACTTTTTTATTATTCCCATAACAGTGGAAACAAGAGAATAGCCATGATGATCGATTTGATTATACAACAATCTTTCCAATTTCCATAATAAAACAAATGAATACAATCCACTTGCTCTAACTTTTTACTTTATGAGTTCCAACATGATCTGGAAAGGTACAAAGATTAAAAGTAGAATAACAATTGTAAGTGGCCAGACAATCACAGCACCATAAGATACCTTTATTTCTTGGGTGCAAGCCTAGACTTAATTTTCTCAACTTCCTTGGTACCCACTTGAAATGTCTTTGTCAACACATTATCTGGAACAGCAGGTGTAGCTGCAAACAATGTAACAGCAATGGACTGTGTACCAGGAAGTTGGCTGTTGAAGGCCGAAAGAACAGCAGCAGGTACATTGCCATTGTTCTTTTGAAAGTGAACCAAGCCTTTTGGGAAAACAAATATCTCACCCTTGTTAATTGTCTTTGATATGAGAACATTAGCTGTAGTTATGAACCCAACATCTAACTCCCCTTCGAGCACAAACACAACCTCGGTGGCGCGAGGATGAGTGTGAGGTGGGTTGAGGCCGCCTGGAGCATAATCAATCCTCGACAGAGACACGCCAAGAGTGTTGAGTCCCGGGACTTTCTGAACGTTGGCTCCGGTCACGACGGAGCCATATGTGTTGTTGGTGGATCCTGGTTTGGCTAGTATGTTGGAAGAGAAATCTGAGACATTTACCTTGGATGCCTCTTTGCAGGTAAATCCGTTCACTGTCACACCTGTTTTATGTATTACAGCCCTCCAAGAATTAATTTTTCAGAAAAAATAATAATTATTTAACAGCTCTTAAATCTACAAAGCTGGCTTGTGAATCGAGCATTGCAATATTATACTATAATCATTATTCAGCTGTGGTGCTTAAGTAATGCAGCTAAGAGACAAATGAAAGTTAATGTTAGTGGGAATACTGTACTATAATCCACATGATTAAACAGTGGAGTCAGGAAAAAGCGATATTAAAGTAGTTTGGTGGAAGTGGTATGCTTTTAGGAGTGAGATTGAGATAACCTAATACATTTGCATACTTCTCAAGTTCACTGCTTTGTAGACTATACTATGTATTCTATAATATGAATGAAGAAGATAGTAGAGTAATGTTAAAAGGGTATCTACCTGAGGAGAGGTCTGCGACACAAAGGTCTTGAAGAGAGTCAGGATCTGATGAGAAAGTGGTGGCCGTAAGAAGAGCCAAAGTCACAAGAAACAAGGAATGTGTAAGTTTCATGGTTTGGGAGAGAGTGAAAATGGAGTGGAATGAGAGTCAGGATTGAATAAATATTTGTTATGAAATGGAAAGAAAGTAGCTAGGGAACCAAGGAAGAGAATGGTATGAGAGAGAGTGAAAATGGAGTGGAATGAGAAGAAAGAAACAGATGAGTTGGTTGAAAATAGGTGGGGTTTCATCAATGAATTTATAGCAAAGACATAGAGCTGGATGGGGTTGGGTTGACAACAAGACTAGATACAAACGTGCCGTTTCTTCATTTGATTTTGTCACACTCATACCAACCATTTCTCCAACTTAAAGTATAGTTTTCCATCAAGAATCCAAATCCAAGCTAAAGAAAACAAATGCCCCATACGCTAGATTCTTGGGCCTAGCTCTTGGTTTGGGCCCTTTTTACGTTTTGATCTTTGAGAAATTCTAATGTCAAATACTTATGGAATTGATAAAAATGTCTTATGTATTCTAGAATTTAGAGTGTGTTATTGAACTATGAAATCACTTAATCATTCTATGAAGATATATACACTCTCCCTGTGATATTTCTGATTGACAATGTGTCCTTTTCACAATGGACATGTAGGAGGTACTGGACGGTCGTACTTCAAATATATTTGTACCAAAAGTTATGATTGTTATGCATAAGTAATAATATGGAATATAACTTAAAAATTGAAACTAATTTTACCTACTTGAAATGACGGTTGTACTACATATCCAATGAAAATGAGTAACTCACTTTTTTGTAGTACCTTGAAACGGAAAATAATTTTTTGAGAATCCATACATGTATAGTAGAACCACAATATTTTTATATTTCTATATAATAAGAAATCTCATATATGACATAATCATCGTTCATCTTGAATCGTTGGACTGACTCTGGCAAAAATTAGAATGTGTTTGACTTAATGGAATCAACTATTTGTTCCTAACAATTGGTATAATCCTCTCAATTATTATTTATCACCCTTATAAGATCAAGATGATTGATGGAGTGAGATTTAACCGACCAACTAAGTAATCCTGATACAACATAGAATATATAATGATCATATTCTTCAACATTTATGACAATTTTAAAGTATTGATGCATAAATAAAGACAATTCATTTTAGTTTGGGAAGTTGCGTTGCACTGAAAAAGGACTAAGTGGTTGATAAGTTGACTGAATAATGTGACATACATTTTTTTTAGTTGAGCATAATAACTTTGTCTATGAAGCTTGTGTATCTGAATGCAAAGAGTCGACATAATTAAAGAAAGATGGTGAAAGCTTAGTGAAACGATCACTATGAATCATCAAAATAATCATTCGAATTTTGAAATCTAAATTACAATAGTAACAAAACACAATAATTTCTATATATCTCAAATCAAGTTACAATATCACATACACACACTTGAATAAATTTCCCTTGTGAGATTAGAGATGTAGTTGGATACCATTCTTCTAAGTCTTCAACATCATCGACGGATCACAACTTCTTTCAGTGAGTTGAAAGTTCATTCAAATAAATGGGTTTATCTTGCAACAACTTCTCATCATTTATCGAGCAATAACTTATTAGCAATTGAACATGCACATGAAAATCTATAATTATCCTTATTAAGAAACTGCACGTGAATTTTTTTGTACCACGTCCCTCTATCCGATCTTCCTCACCCACCATTAAACGTAAAACGTAATGTGTTTTTCAAAAATTCTTAACCGATTGGGACCATAACACTGTTGGGGGAGTTTTTCACTATGGAGTATTGATAACATAGTGTAGGACTAGGCATCTTTGTGAGAGACACACCACTTATCCACCTAAAACCTTAAGGTGATAGGTGAGTGGGTTCTATTTCTCCACTTACTCACACTTGCATTATTATTCTAACACTCTCCCTCAAGTGTGAGTCCACAATGCTCCCCCACTTACACTTGTACCGTCGTTACCTCTTCTTGAGCAACGAAACACCTCTTCTTGGGCATTTAGATACAAGTAAGTCGATCCCATTCTCAAAACTAAAGACAAGTGATACCATTTGTTGACGCAATAATCGGGGAAGGATCGAGGAACGAAGAGCATTCTTACTTTGTGGAACTTTCCTTTGAGCAACAAACCTTTGTGGAATACACACCACTGGTCCACCTCAAACCTTAAGGTGATAGGTGTGTGAGTTCTCTCACTTATAAAGTGTTCAATCTTTCCTTTTCTAATTAATGTGAGAATTCTTCCTCACACTTGATTCTCAACACTCTCCCTCAAGTGTGAGTCTATACATAATGCTCCCCCTCAAGTGAAAGTTCTTTCCACATACACTTGTACCGCCGTTAACACTCTTTAACGGAACACTTCCTATCCACCACTAGTGAGGAGTACTTTCAATACAAATAAGTTGGTCCCTTTTTCGGTGGAGGGTCGAGCGAGGAGCATTCTTACTTTGTGGAACTTTCCTTTTAGCAACACACATTTGTGGGACACATTCCACTTGTCCACCTATAACCTTAAAATGATAGGTGAGTGAGTTATATTTCCTCACTAACTCATACTTACATTATTATTCTAACAAATATATTTCTATTGAATATGTGTTTTCTTATATTGACACTTTTCTAAAATGAAGCTTGTATATAAGTATATTTATGTTATATCATATTGTAATTGTTTTCCAAATACTTTTTAAATCTACTGCGAGCATATTTGATTTCATTGGTTGTTAATATGCATGATGTGGTGAGTCCATGCCGTTACCACTTTGAGAAATTTTACTCCAAATTGAAAATATGTTTCCTTTGAGTCAGACTCCAATATAGTTTTGCATGCATCTATTATAGTTTCCCATATTTTAAATGGTTTGATATTTTCTCATTCTTAAACTTTAAAAGTGATGTGTTTGAAGTCTATTGATGATTTGATTGACCATTTGAAGCAAGACTTGGTGTGATTAAAAAATCTATCAATTGAGATTTGAACTATATATTTTTCTCTGATTTTTCAAAATATGTGCTGCGTGTAAAATAATAATTCCTTGCTGCAGCAAGTATACAATAACTTTCACTTTTTGCAAAGATTTGTTGTAACTAAAACAAATTTGAATGATTAATTAGGTAATAAATTGAATGTTTGAATATGATAAAATAATTGAGAAAGTTAATGAGTGTTACAGATGGGTTGTTAAATTGGGTTCAGGGGCAGCTGGTTAAGTTAATCATTTGAGTGTCTTCCATTATTATATTTTAAACAAACAAAAATGCTTTGTCATATCATAGTTTTCTTTTGGATTATCATTTACTCTAGGCTTTATAATGATTATTTTACGTCTTTAGTATTACGATAAGTATATAAATTCAATTCTCTGGCATTGTAGCTAGCTAGGTATAGTAGAGCATTTTGCCTTGTTACTAAAAACAAGTGAAATAATCTGTTCGAAAATACGTGTATATGTAAGTAGCATTACTCAAAATTTCATACCATTCTAACCAAGATAAAATAGTCTTTGTTATTCATCTGAGTACATTAAAATTTATGTTTACTAGTTACTTACAGCTGATATTTCTTGCCTTGTAGTTTTGTATTTTACATCATTGGTTTGTATTTCGTTTTCAGAGGGTTGCTATTCCTTGAAATTACAGGGATGAGAACTTTAAAGACACTATATATACAATCTTCACTATTCTATTATGTGAAAAATATGTTTTTCTCTCCTTTATTTTTTGCATGACCCAAATTTTCTAGTCTTGCAACTGCAATTGAGAGTGTTAAAAAATTCAGACACAAGATAGTGAAATAGTGAAGCAGTGCATTAGGAAAAAAAATGCAAGTCAAATTAACCCAAAAAGGGGAGAACTGAGAAATCTCTACCGAATGAAGCATTGTATTTCAAACTATTAAATACTAGAATTCTCTAACTAAAGTTAGTCAATTTCCCCAAATTGATTTCGCATAAATATTTTACAACTTGGAAGAACTCGCATCACTAATACGATTATATCCTCCTTCATTCCAACTGCAAACAACCAAAAAAACAGGTAGAGTAATAGATGTTAGTAACTGCAAAAGGAACAGTCACATAAATTAGGTGGTGAGAAAACAATCATCCAGAATACTAACCTGATAAACATGTAAATAACTCTGCCAGTTTAAGTTACAAAACCAACTATTTTTTCTTCCTACCGCCACCGGCCTTAGTTTTCTTGTTATCCCCTTTAGCATCACTAGCCTTAGTTTTCTTGTTAGCCCCTTTGGCATCATTCACTGGTGTTTCCTGTATAAGAGAAGAATATGTGTCAAACCATGGATCTAGAAAACCATTACACAAAGCGCCATTTATTTCTTTCCACTATCTTCAACATAAAAGCAGTGTTTTTTTGGTTTAGTTAAACTATCAGCAGATATTTTGAAAAGGCTGTTCCATCATTAAGGTTCTTGTTAGAAGACATGAAAATATTTTTTGGTTTAGTTTCTCTTTTGGAAGTATCTTAGACTAAATTGGGATATAACTTTTCATGTTTATCTTGTTATTATCATGATTTATTTCTCATGGTAGGATTTTGTGTATTGTATTAATATAAATTAGTGCTTATCGTGTTTGCATTGCATTGTATCTAAAACCCAATAATCTCAAGATGGTATCAAAGTCATATTATCCTCCACATAGCTTTCCCCTTTGGTTTCCAAGTTCACTAAGGTGTGAGACTCTACTATTGTTATTATAAATTAATAATTGTATTCAAAATCCTTTTCCTTTACTCAGCAGGGTCTAGTTCAGACTAATATGCCCTTACACACATCATCAAAATGACTATGGAGAGGAAACACAAACATGTAGTGGAAGCAAGACTCACTCCTAGCTCAAGCTATTCTACACCTCAGGTTCTGGGAACATGCCTTTCAAGCTGCAACCTATCTTATATAGGCCTACTATCACCTTAGACATATCCTCATCCTATTTTGACCTTCATAAAGTTTTTCAGATTATTAGTCTTTGGTTGTGTCTACTACCCATATTTAAGACCCTATAACTCAAAATTTTGCCCATCATTTCAAAGAGTGTTTATTACTTAGCCACTCTCCTAATCAGAGGCTACACACAAATGTCTAGCCAATGACGGAAGAATATACATCTCAAAAAATGTGATATTTAATGACACCCTATCCAGCTATACACCTTTCATAACACCCATAGACAAATCCCCATCCTTCCTTTTTTTCATTATCCTTCACTTAACATACTTCAAGTCCTGCCCCTAGTCATCTCTCTTCTCATTTACCAACACCCTCATTGTCATATGTACCTGAGCAATCTTTAAATTCAATCCAACACAATAACTCTATTTATTGGGTATTGAAGTTACCCATCTCTCTAATGGCAGCCTACTCCTTCCATTGACAAAATACATCAAGGATCTTTTCAACAAGGCCAACATGAGTAAAGCCAAAGGGATTTCCTCTCCCATGGTTGCTAAGCTAAAGTTATCCAAGCACGGGTCGCGCTATCTCAGTATCCGACCTACTACAGGTCCATTGTTGGTGCTCTGCAGCATGCAATCGTCACTCTTCACTAGAAAGTCATAGGGCAGCAATCTAGAGAGTTTTAAAGTACCTAAGGTACTCAACATCATGGCCTTCTACTTAATCCTGCTTCTTTGTCCAAGCCTCTATCTATCAATGTATTCTCTAATGCAGACTGGAGAGCTGACCCAGAAGATAGAAAATCAACATTTGGCTCTTGTATCTACCTAAGACCAAACCTAGTTGCCTGGTGGTTAAAGAAACAAACTTTAGTTGCCAAATCAAGCACTGAGACTGAATATAGGAGCCTTGCCAACAAAGCATAGGAGCTTTGGTAGCAATCACTCCTGAAAGAACTCAGTTACGTTCAACACACATATTTTATTGTGACAACTTGGGCACTGTAGCTATATCTCACAATCCAGTGCTGCATGCGAAGATAAATTATATGGAATTGGACTTTTTTTTCCCTAGGGGAAAAGGTGATCAATAGGAGGAGTCTAACATAACAAATCCACTTGGATTTGAAGGGGAGATATTAGAGTAAGCAACACTAGTAACCAAGTAGAACTGTTTTGTTGAGCAAAACAAAATAATAAACTTGTATTGTGCTGACTCAACACAACTGTATTTGATTGTGCAACTGACTCTGTCAGTTACATCATTCTATAAATAGCTTAGTAAAAGCTATTGCAATAAACTTGTTCATTCTAACCATTCCAATATACAATTTCCTTTTTTGAGTTCCAGAAGATGAATTCTTCATCCTCCACTTTCTAATTTTTAGAGGGTACATTTGTTAGATGATATGAAAGTAGTTTATAATATCTAAATATTAATTTAGAGCACCTAAGATCATCTCATAGGATTAATTTCATTTGAGAGTATTTAGGCCATCTCTTCGGTATTAGTTTTCATAGTTCTTTATCCTTATTATAGTTTGTTCCCTCTACACAACGGTAATAAGTTAATAACTGATCTCAAAAGCCCATAGTAGATTAAGACTGCATTACAGAATAATGGAGCATTACAACCCCAACAACATTTGTGTAAAGAAAGAACACTAGCTATTTAGGAGAGCTTTGCATAGCTTAGTAAACCCAAAATCATAATCAACACTTAAAAGTAGCAAACCCAAGCAGAATGTCAATTGATCGTCACTACACATATATGTGATGGGCTTTTACCATACGTATACCAGAATAGAAAGAACAAAAAAAAAGTAGAAATTTGCTGGTTATGCAAGGAGGAGAATGGCTGTCATGAGTAAAGAGTAAGTGTTTAGAGGGGAGTGTAAGAGACTACGGATGGCAGCAAGGAATTGGGGAGAGAATTTTATAGCATTCTTCTTTATTCTTTTATTTCGGAGAAAATTTTGTTTCTCCCAATATATGTTTATCCTTGAGAGCCTTGTAATTTTAATAAGCACATTGGTGCAGCCAGTAGTGTAATATTCATTTGATTATACGTTATCAAAAAAGAAACACTCATCTGTATAATGTATAGAGAAATAAATTAATAAAACAAAATTAGAAATGAAAGGGAGGATTTGATATCTCCTCAACAAAGACTCAGAAGAAAGGATAGAAAGATTTAAAAAAAAAAGAACTCCAGTCCTGTCCTTTTTTATCTCCGTCTAATCAACGGAATTTGTTTCAACAAATGAAAACCAACTAGACTTCTTAAAAGTTTAAAACAGTAATTAACTAGATCCAGGGGCCTGTATGCTTATGCTAAAGGAACTAAAAGTAGAGCCAAGAACAACATTTCAAAGTTAAAATATATACACTAGTAGTAAAAGATATTGCGAGCAATCGAGCACTGCAAGGCTTGATGTAGTTTTTAAAAGTTCTCAAGCAAAATTGGTAGAAGAATTATATCTCGATTACTAAAAAACAGATTATGCATAAGCATAGATTGACAATGAAGGTTCACCAGTGCTATTCAGCTTCAGGCACCAAAGCAGACACCTCTAGACAATGCAACAGAAAGCTCGGAACCCAGATTATAGATCGGCATTCTTAACTTGCCGAAAATCATGGACCTTGAACAGTTAGAAATTTGCAGAGAGGACATCTTATGATCAATTGCTGGTTTGAAAGACCTAAGCGTGCATTTGCTTCCCTGTCATTAAGTGTAGCAAAATTATGCTAGCATATCAGCTCTAATATTTCAAGTAAATTTGGTAGAAATTTCGGTTTACTGTACCGGGGGGACTAAAGGGAACAGTTCCAAATCCAGTTTGTGAATGAATGATAGAATAATGGTATCACTTGTCATATAAATCAGGGTATTCAATTGTTTAAACTTTGTGGTAGCTAACAATGTTTGTCATGCATTTTGAGAAAAAATCTAATAAAAAATACCCGTTATTAGAAATATGAATGTGTATAATCAATCAGTTTTGTTCACGCAATTTAAGTTAACACGACTTTTCATGGAATGGAAGAGTTTTAGTCATCAATATGAGGATGAAAATTAGAATAGGAAACAATATGAAAACTACGTAAGGAAACAACAATTTGTGATCTAGCTCAGGCAAACAAATAGGAGCCCAAAAATAAATTAAATCGCAGCAGACCCTAAGTCTGACCATAAATGTTCTGGTGAGGAATTCACCAGACCTTCTGCAACAATTTTGAATGTCAACAAATAGTGCATGGATATAGTGGATGCATACCTTCCGTTTGATAGGTACAGATGGATTTGCAGTTGGCTTAAAAAATGATTCCAATCTGGAAACAGAAAAAACCAAAAAGCTAGATATGCAAGAAAAGAGAAATGAAGCCATACTAGTGTCCAATGAGTTAATCACACTTACCGGCCTTGTGATGACTTGTTCTTTGCCGCTTTAATTTTTTCTATTGCCTGCCATTGAAAAAGAAATCATAACAAAAATGTCTTCTGAAGAAACAACAAAAATCCATTGAAACTCAACTCTAAAAACATATTTAGCCTACATACCCTTGTCACCCTGTCACTGCTGAACCCATTCTCATTTACTAGAAATGTTATTAACCCCTGTAAGAAAGGCAACATGTAACTTAGTTGTTTTGCCAAAGAAATTATATATAGAGAGAACAAACAAACATAGGTATGTCAGTATGGAGTAGACCACTTAAGATTATCCTTGTGCATTTGAAAGAATATTTTAAGTTCTCAAAAAAGATGGTTATTACTTCTTCATCTGGAGGAGACCACTTAAGATTAAGTTCTTCATCATCAGTTGAGACCAGTGGTTCTTTAAAAAGTCGTCGAGCCTCCTGATATGGCCAATCGTCTGCTATCTGGTACCTGAATCATTGCTCACACTGTAAATAGTTCCTGAGACAAAACTTGAAATATTTACATCACAATAAATATCATGAACCATGCATTCAAAAGAAACAGCATTTAGATAGCATAAAATTGAGTTTTTTTATACTACCATAAAATTGAGATTGTACGTTAATTAAGCTTCTCCATTAATGATAGACAGCAGAGATGATATTAATCACTGGATAAAGTAGCCAAATTCTTAATGGAGTCCACCAATGTAATTGATATAATAATAAAATTTGACTGTGGTATGAAACATTACAAAACAATTGTTGAAAAATGTGTCATAGAAGTGGACTCATCATTAAAGATCCAAATATACGGGTCAGATATCTGATTGGCAATGCAGCACAAACATGAGAAAGAGAAATAAGTAATATCTCACAAGCTTTCATCATGCATGTGATAATTTAAATTGCATGCACTTGAAAACAGTGAATTTCAAAATGGGGGGAAAAACCTCTCTTTGTTTAGGTTTTCCAGTATGTTTTCAATAGAGCCGTGTTGACGTATGAGCTTCAAAGCTGTTAGGCCCCCAATACCTGTGGTACACATTGATTATTATTAATTTATTTATATTATACACGTGTATGTGTAGCGATCATATTGCAATCATAAAATTAAACATGAATCTAGCATCATTTGGATAAAAATGAGGCAAAATACCTCGAATGTTGTCACAGTAATCACATCCAGAAAGAATGCACAAGTCAATAAATTGGTCCATGGTCAGATCTAGCTCCGCCAAAATCTGAAACATGAGAAGTATAGAAATAAGCAGATCATACACTGAGAAACCCGTACATACTGAAAGCAGTTAACGAAAAAGGACCTTTGCAATGTCAAATTCCATTACTGGAACCTTCTTTGAGCTAGGATCCATTAGATGGCGAAGAAATTTAGGAGCTCCAAACGTTAAGGAATCCATATCTTCAGAAGCCACAGCATACACCTATAATATATAAAATGTTCAACATTAACTATGCATAAACTTTATATCAAAGAAACTAGTATTAATTTGAGTGAAGGCATAACAAAATTTAGAATTATCAAATGCAAAAAACATTAAAGAAAGAACATTTTTTAAATTCTAATGGTTTCATAAAAAGATGAAAGAATATATAGTAACATCTAATCTTCTTTTTATTTCCATGAAGTTTGTTTGAAAAGGAAGCATTTAGTAATAATTTTATCGTATTTTAGTTTTCAATAAGTAAACACACAGCAGATGTCAACTTGCCTTTCCTGCTTTACAAAGAGCAGCACACTGAGCCTCTGCTTCTGAGGGTGCCTGGAGAATTTGAAGCCTTAGTCAAATGCTTAACACATAGTACAATATATTATTTCATTAAGTATTGCAATGTCACCTCCACAACGGGCACTCCCATGAGTCTTAAAAGTTTTTTGCAGTCTTCATTATGTTGTTTTGTCACCTACAAGAGTAATAGAAATATATCCTCAACAGTATATACCAAAACCCTGCTTCAATATCATATAGAAGAAAAACAATAAAAGGTTATGGATTACACATCTCTAAGAAACTTCGACCCACCTTCACTGTCCGTTTACTGAATTTTTCAATATCTTCCTTATTGTCAGCCTGCAATGACAACAAATAGCAGCCAAAGGATGAATATCCTAATTTAATACAAGAAACCTAAGCACAAAAACCAGAGAGAAGTTGCCTATAAACTGCATATACCTCTATTGCTACCGACAAACCCTCTTCCGCCTCAGCTCTCCTTGATAGACTATAACAAAGATTTTGAAAAAAAATACATCACTTGGGAACTTCTGATAAGAATCTATAATTAGAATTCCCTAAAAATAACAAAAACCCACGCAAAAATACCGTTTTTTCAGCTCTTGATTCTTCATATCCGGTGGCTTCCCATCAAAAACATATCTGAATACAAGCATTGAACAAATCAGCTGCGGGTTATAAAATAACTTATTTCATAGAGTTTTTTTATTGAAGGAAAGAGAAAATATTTCAAAAAAATTACACTGGCTTCATCCCGGCTTCTAGAAGTCTGATAGTCCGCGAAAACATTCCTTGCAAATGACTATAAAATTCAAAATCAATTAACTAACACAACAATCACCCTAACAAAAAAAAAATGAAACAAAAACAACTAAACTCAATTAAACTTATCCAATAGAAAATCCACTAAAAACCAATTAACTAACATAATAATCACCCTAACAACAAAATGAATAAAAAACAACTAAACCCAATTAACCTTATCTAATAGAAAATCCACTAAGAGATTAAATTAAATTACTACTACAAACCTAGTAACTTCGCCAGCTTCATTAGTGAGCATTTCAGCTCCACTTCTTCCCACAACAATCTACACCAAACCAATTACACACCATAATAAACATTAACATAACCCCTTTCAGTATAATGGTTAAAAATTGAAACTTTATTGTGTTTTTTAGATGTACTACTCACAAGAAACTGGTAAATGCTCATGCTAGCATCAACAGCAATCTTGCGGCCAAAGTAGCTTTCGAATTTGTTCTCCTTCATGGATGATGGGGCATTATCGGCTAAAAGCTTTGTTAAACCCTAGAAATTAATCAGCATTGACGAAATTAAATTCAATAGTATATAATAATAGTAACCGTGATAAATTTGAGTGAAATTAAATTGAATACCTTAATACCCATTGTTGTTGTGTGTGAAAAATTTGCAGAGAAAGTGGAATGGATGGAGTGAGACGGCAGAAAAAGAAAAGGGGGCGAGGAAATAAACTTCTTCCCGCGCGATCTCCAGTAAGGGTATTTTCGACTTTGTACGGTGACCAGTTGTTAGCCCATTCTATTCTATCTCTAACGGCCCAAACACACCATGAAGCTTTCAGGTTTTATCCAGACACCCCGGTTACACCTGACACCCCCATATTTCAATAATATTTATGTTGCTCTTGTGAAAATTTAAGCTAAAAATTCGGATAAAATACTTGGTAGAACAATCTAAAAAATGTTATCGAGAAAAAAATCTGATAGTATATATGAAAATATGTGGAGATAGTATCATCGTAAACTAACTAAGACCGATGAAGATTTGAAAGTTATGTGGAGATCATATCTGATAGTTATGGAAAGGTGAAATATAATCTTATAGAGCTGAAGACCGATGAAGATTTGAAATTTATGTGGATATCATATCATTGTAGGCGAACTAAGGGATGGATCGAATTTGATGCGACAATATCTAGATTTGTCGATGACATTATCAAGATGTTGAAACGTCTAGAGTCGTCTGATAATGTTTAGCTTTTCTTATTTTATTATTGTTTTTTTTAAGTTACGTAATCGCTTGTCTAAGTTATGTAACTGTTTGTCAAATGTTAAGTTATGTTCATCATGCATCAATGGAAGTGTCAAAATGTTATCTAATAAAGAGTGTTGTGCAAATATATGAGCAATACTACACATAATATATAAAAATAATAATAATGTTTAAATAGGTCTCCAAAGGCTATCTATGTTGCATGTGATGCCAAACTATAAGCCTCATTCGGGTTCATCAAACTCATGAGGTTTTTCATAATTACTATTATCATCTATGAGCAATGAGTGACATTTGCACCATATGGAGGCAGTGGCATTTCATCAAAAGGTACCCCAACATCAACATGAAAAGATTCAGCATGAGAAAGTCTAGCGTCATCTCTATGTTGCTTAGGTGGGATGATGCGATAGTGTGATTTAGTAAGATACCACTTCAAATACTCATCCACACACTCAGCATGAAACTTAACTTCCAGTGCACGATCTCTAATGGCAAGTGCAAAACCCATAATGTTACCACAGAACCACCTATCAATGCCTTCAAATAGAATATCATGGACTGGTCGTGGGATGTCCTGCACATATCCAAACTGGCACAAACACATCTCGGATGAGTGTATAGCCACTAACACTTCCCATCGCATATAACCAAAAAAGTGTAATGACATTGAGCTCACCATCCACTCTATGGCCTATGTAGGGTGTCAAGATGACATCATCCATAATCTCTTGGCCCGTGGGAACCCAGCAGTGATAAAAATAACCCGCCTCCCACAAATGGATGTGAAATGCTCACATATTCAACACTACATAATAATAAATACTCGAGTAATAATTTAGTTATAAATAGAATTGAGGTAATAAAAAATAATAATTTAGTTATGTATGAAATAGACTCGTATATCCAGCAAGCTGCCTGGTCTAAAAAAGAGTCACCTCTCCTAGGGCGGCATATAGAAAAGTCAATGCAACACACCCATATGCTCAACTGCAATGCTCAAGGCTGTTAAACAACCACATGTATTTTGCATCGATATATACATGAGACTTGATCGCTAAGATGTAGTATGTATACCCTAGATGTTGCCTCATACATACTCTAACATACTAGATCGTCATACTTATCCCGCAACCAAGATAGGCAAAAGTGAGCACCCCTCATATACCTAAACTTCTTTATCACCTGCTCCTCAGTAACCTTTAATTATTGTACAATTATTATACGTGCAGTCTCCTGACTAATTATATGAGTGGTGAAGAAACTACTTGCCAGTAGAATATAGGGCACTTATACCATCTCAGAAGTATGTGGCACCTTTATCTCTGTCGGATGGGGTACATGTGTCTCTACCACCATTTGCACGTCATTCTGAACTGATGCCTGGACATGAACTAGTTCATCCTCATCATCTATCGTCTATCCAGAAGAAGATCTAGATCCTCTATGTCTGATAATGGAGGTGCACGTAACTGAGCCCGAACGGTCAAACGCCTCTCGTGAGAATCAGTCGGTGCCACTCTCCTCGCCCGGAGATGCGGGTCCTCTACGTCACCTCCCCTCTCTTGAGCCCTCACAACATCAGTTATATCACGTCGTTGGCCTTTAATCATACCATTTGCGCCTTTGGTCTTCACTGCAAAAAGTAAAGCAAATTTTTTAACCTACCGGATTTTTAAAAAAATTGGAAATTATGAACTTTCCGGATTTTTTTGAAAAAATCGGTAAAAAAAAAGCATATTTTTTCTACATTTTTTGAAAATTCATGTAATGATTCATACGTCTGACTGGATTTATTGAAAAATTCGAAAACATTTATGCATTTTTAATGTATTTTTCAAAAAATCCAGAAAAATGTTTGCCTTTTTTACCGAATTTTAAAAAAAAAATCAATTGAGCGAATGGTTTTTTAAAAAACACTTCTTTTTTTTTTGTATTTTTACCAAATTTTTTAAAAAATATGGTAAAAAAATGAAAAATCATCAAAAAAAAAATAAAAAAGGGAGTAAAAAACAAACTTGTCATCAATAGCAAATATCCACTAGTGTCTTTGAAATGTCCAAAAAATTACAAAGCTTTTCAAAAAATTATAATTGTTCCAATATTTTTTTTAAATGAATTATAATATTGTACATGGCTAACATGGTAAAAACATAGGATGTGTGGGGTGCCAAGTCAAAGTTGGGGGGTGGCATGATAAAACCTCTAAAGCTATGTATGCTAGCCAAATTCTCATTTTTTAATTCACCTCCTTTATTTGTTAGAGATTCCTCGAAGTTTTTATATTAACCATTTAGGAAAGGATACTTCTTGAAGCAATTGTTTATAATCATGTTTTTAAACTGTGTTTAACGCTTTTTCTCTTATTTTCTCAAATTTTTGCAAAAATTTTACTCATCGTTGATTATTGTATTCGAACGAATAATCAATATGTATTTCAAAGTCATCATCCTCATTACCATTTTAAATTACTAATAATCTATTTGTATATTTCGTTTTATTAATTCTTGCAAAAAATTTACTCTTATTTAATTATTGTGTTCAAACGAACAATCAATGTGTATTTCAACGCCATCATCCTTGTTATCATTTTAAATTACTAATAACCTATTTGTATATTTCTTTTTATTGGTTTATATTCTATTTTTTGTTGTAATAGTAATGTTGATATCTTCTAGAAGGATCATTATGGAGTCATTTAAATCAATTTTAATTTTTTTCGTGGTTTTTAAAAGTATTTTCCCACAAAAGTGTATGCTTCGTTCTTGAATCATGAATGGAGTGAGGATCAAAATAATGGTGGATCTGAGTTTTCGATGAGGTGGAAATGGGGTTGGTCTGCAAGATTTGCGCTCCAACTCTCAAGTCATTATGTGAGAAAAATAAGTGAATATAAAGGGGATTAGAAACTTAGTGCATCAGTTTGGTGTCCTCTCTCTCTCTCTCTCTCTCTCTCTCTCTCTCTCTCTCTCTCTCTCTCTCTCTCTCTCTCTCTCTCTCTCTCTATATATATATATATATATATATATATATATATATATATATATATATATATATATATATATATATATATATATATATATATATATATATATATATATATATATATATATATATATATATATATATATATATATATATATATATATATATATATATATATATATATATATATATATATATATAGTAGAGAGGGAGTAACGAGTCTGTTATTCGCCAAATGTGAATCGTATGGAATCGTTGGATGCATCTGAAGTTCAGACCATTTGTGATCATCCGTAGGAGAGTCCTCGTGTGTTGATAAGGTTCTGGAAGGAATGCAATTCCTTCATATTGATCGGTCGAGGTCGTTATGGTCGGCCCAAATAAGTTGCCCCCCAAGTACTTGTCAATGCACAACAAGTCAGAGATTTATCGTTTTAGCCTTGGCAATCAACCAATCTTTTACTTATATTTGGAAGAGCATGAGGAAAAATTTTCATTTTCTTGGGGATTTATGCTGATAATGCTTCATACTTCGAACGTCTTTTCGATGGAGCTTTCCTTGAGGTTGGTCCATCTTCAGGTTGGGGCATCTTGACCCTTAGCAAGAGAGATTGAATCTGCAACGAGTATGATGAATGCGCCATTCCTTTCTATGAATGTGCCTTCTCGGTTCTATGCCTTTTCCTTCTTTTTTCTGCTTTTGAGGTGGAAGTTCTTAAGCATTTGATGATCGATCCATCACAATTTCACCCAACAAGCTGGGCGTACGTTAAATTCTTCCAGTACTAGTGTGAATACTTGAAGGGAAAGCCTCTTCTGACCTCTTTCTTTCATTTTTTTCGATGCCATTGTGGCCATACGACTCGGACATGAAGCAGAGGGTTAATCCATTTGGTGCCGACCATCTTGGACTTTGCGGTTATTTATGAGTTGCAACCTTTCAAATACCGACTTTTTCTTGCCACCCTATCCATCCATAAGATCACGCTTCAGTTTGCACTATTGAAAATGGAGTGGATGGTAGATATGATGAGTTATTCCCCAAGCGCTGGACGAAACGTGGTTTTCTCATGGACAGCGAGGTGTATGTATAAAAAGAGGAAGACCTTTCTACGAAGGATTTGTACCAAAAGAAGTGGTCGGTGAGCTTCATCGATGGTCAGGGTTACCTCAGGGGCGATTTTCCTTCGGAAGAGGTCAATCGAACCCGCTTGAAAGGTCTCGTTGATACCCAGTTACTGGTGGAAGCCCGTTCTTGGGAAGACATGAAGGTTATTTTTGGTAAGTTCTGGAAGCTCTTGGCCTTTTTGTCTCTAGTATGCTAATTCATGAAGTGTTTGCTTATTCATGAAGTGTTTGCTCTAACAATGATTGTGATTATGTGTAGATTTGATGAAGGATAAAATGAAGCTCTGGCTTCTAAGACGAGGAAAACAAACAACATGGACTTAAGTGGGAGTTTATTCCATTAAACATTGGCAAGAGGTGGAAACAATAACAACAACAACAAAACAACACTATTACATGAGGTAGATTGCAAGAATATAAAAATTATTCGTTAAAGGTTTGTATAAGAAGAACAACAACAAAGAACAAAAAAAAAATCGTGTCTCGCAATCCATCTAAAAGAATGATGTTTAAAAGTATGGAGCGGCTGAACATGTGAGTTATGTTTAGGATAAAACTTAGTAAAGAAATCCTTTTATAGTAAAATTTGGGTATCATACCCCTCAGTTATTTGAGAAACCGAGATAATAGAATATTGAATAATAAAATAAAATCTTAAATAATAAGAAAGACGTCACTTTTAAAGAAGAAGAAAAAAACAAAAATTGCACTTGCTAGGACTGGAAGCACGTACCTTGAATTAGTTTACCCCTCGTTTTTGTTCTTAAACCGAGGGAATAAATGATAATTTCTTGGGGGGAGGGATAACATAGCGCGTCTTGGAATTTTACCTCGATTTTTTGTTGGGAGATGTGAAAGTTTTGTCATGAAATATAATATTTGTAGTAGTGTTTGAATTGGTTTTAATCTAAGTATGACACTCTACTCCTTGAAGTATTTCAATCAATAGGAGGCGGGTTTTCTCACAATAGGAGGCAGATTTCTGTCATAATTATTCAATTAAGGGAAATGGAAGGAACTCTTCACTACTAATTCAAATTTCTTCTTCTTTTTCAATAAGATGTTTTTCTAAGTGATTTCTCAAATATTTCAACTTTTAAACCTTCTTTCATTATGTCAAAGAGGTTCCTTTTATACCCTTTTAATTTTAGGGTTTTGTCTTGTCATTGGGTCATGGGCCTTATGAATATTTGTTACTTTGGCCCAAAAAATTGAGCATATTCCTTGTCCTTTCCTTCAATTCAGACTTAGGTAGTACAACTCCAACGTGCAGGGGACAACACGTACTGTGGCAGGTCTAGTGCGCAGACAGACAATCTACATGCATAATTTTGTGTGCAATAGTTTTTGCAAAATGTTGTCTTGTAGTGTTTGGTCTTATCCATCCAGTTTTCTAGCTCACCTTTGCTTCATTCTCCACACTTATGCCACATTTGCCATAATGCCACTGATCTTCCTCTTTATAACCTCTTCACCCAATTAACTCATTCTTCACCCAAAAGAATCCACATCAAGAACAAATCATGGTCATCAACCTTGGCCCAATTGCGAGGCTTTTGTAGGAAATCCTCACAATGATCCAGTGGAGAATACACCTTGATTGATTTGGAAATTAGCCAAATCTAAACAATTTCCATAAAGGACTTGTAAATAGTCTTAACAAAATCTTGTCTGACAAAATTAGTAGTATTTGAATTACAAACTTCATTTCCTTTGTATTCAAGCCCTAAGTGACGCTCGAAATCCTCAAGAGTGAACTTAATATCCTTATCACGAAACTTGAATTTTAAACATGTGTATGACAAGTTAAGGTTGCATTAAAAAGCTTTAACATGATGCGAGTTTAAATTTTTATTCTGACAAATAAATTTCAACAGGATGTGATTTTCAAATGGCTTGAGAAATTTTTGCTTCGTATTAGATCATCCTTTTGGGGGATGTCTTTTCCTAGCGAGGGGGAATATTTTTCTTGGGGACACATCTAGCTTCATTTACTCTTTCCTCCTGCCATGATCATCCATTTGACTATCCTTTTGGGTGTATCATGTTAGACTTCCCTTCTTAATCAGTTCTTCAATCGTATCTTTCAAGTGTACATATTCGTTTGTATTGTGCTAATGGTTTTTATGAAAACGACAGAACCTTGTCTTATCCGTTTTAGCCAATTTATTCATCGAGTACAAGTTTCTTATCCCGACTTCTCTAAACTCATTGTTAGTGCATTTTTGCAAAATATTCTCTTTTGACGTGTTCAAGGAAGTGTAGGATGAAAAATTTTCTCAAGGTCCTGGGTATTTTTTTCCTAGCGTCAGTTAAGTTTCTATATGGCAATCGACTATTCATCGGGTTTCTTGAATCTCGACCTTTTTCAACTTATTCTGCCAAATCTTTTATTCATAATTAACGCATGGTTAAGCTTTAACAAGGAGATCACTTAAGCTTCTGGCCCTTTCTAACCCCAATTTTTCAAGAAACATATAGTCTCCCCTCAATCCTTTATGGAATATCCAACACTTCAACCCATCATATGTTCCATTATCTCAACGGTTTCCTTCGTGAATTAGTCTATGTATTACCGCAAGGCTCTACTATTCTTTTGTTGGATTAATATGAGGATGACAATGGTTATGAGTTGTCTTTTTTATGCATTGAATTAGGCGGTAGAAGAATCGTAAAGTTACTTTCAAAAACTGATGTATCTGCAATGGCAGTATATTAAACCATGTTACAACGGCTCCTTTGAGGGTTAAAACAAATAGTTTGTACTCTAATGCACCCACATGTGGTGGTAATCGAGCATAGTGTCCACATGTTCAATATGCTTCTTTGGATCCTCGGTCTCGCCATAACTCTCCTATTGGTGGTGGGGGTCGAGAGATTTTTGGACATGACTGTCGAGAATATGTGTGGAAAGTGATTTCTTTTTTCGACTGGGAATTTGTGTTTCGTCATCGAGTTTATCTATTCGGGAGTAGCACGGGGGTGATTGTTGAGGTTGTCGTGCTTCTGGAAGAGTGAGGATACCACCTTTACCCTCCGAACCATGTAGAGGAGATCAACGTCCTCGAAGTTGTATATGATATAATGATATATGAGTTATTTGGTATGGAGAGGTTGTATCAACAAGGATCGTTTAGGGTGCGGTTTTGTGATTGTTGTGCGACATCAGATCATGCGTAGAGTGGTCTCTATGAGGAGCGTACCTACAAATTTTCCTCAAATCTCGATGATCCTTTTGTACATGAAGTGTGAGTTTTTGTTGATGCACCATGTTGTAGAAGATGATGTCAAGTAGTTCATTCGCTCCTTGCATGTCTAGACTGACTTGAAATGTTGGAGGCTTTAAAACATCTATTGTATAGATATTTGTGGTTGTGGTGGAGATGGAGGTTGTCTGAAAGTTTGGTCTTAAAGTAACTATTGAGAAGGTTGAAAGATTCATACAACTTTTAAAATACTATAGCTGATGGTCGGAGAAATTGGAACAAGAATAGTCAGAATAGAAGGAGAAATTATTAGGACTGAATTAACTTCTTATGTTGGAGAAGATGGAGTCTCTTTGACAAGATCGTGAGCGTTACCCGTCACAATAGTAACAACGACACTCCATTGAGCAACTAGTCGAGTCGGTTTTGACATTGTCATATTTCGAACAAAATCGACTTACAGCTACAGTAGAACGAATATCAGTGGAGCAACGGTGGTGGGCGTTGCTCTTCATTGGAATTTGAAGGAATCAAATGTCTATTCACATAAACGATGTCATTATTCTAAGGCGGAACGAGAAGTACATAATGCTAATGGACTCTTTCTTCGCGACAGAGCGGAGAGGACCCACAAGATTAACACTTCAACACCCCATTCAATAAAATTGTAGAGAAGTAGTTTGAGAGTGGTATAATATATGAAATAACATGTTATTGGGCTTATATATGGTACACGGTTAAAACTGTTCTTGTCTATCCCGACACGATATGTAAGGAACTATTCGATTAATTTTTTTTTTTTATAAATAGTTCGATTAAACATTTCTTTTATAAATCGTTCAATTAGATCTAATGACATAAGTACGTTGTACTAACAATAGAGATCAAATATTTGATTTTTGATGATGTCTCGTCTATTAGATATTCCTTACATTTGTGTCTTACTCCTTGAGCTTCTTGTCTGTCCGGAAAAAAAATTAAATAAAAGCTGATTTTCAAATTTTGGTTCTATCAGATAATTTTAGAGCTTAATTTGCATCAATTTTGTTAATGAAATTGTTAAAGATGAAGTAAATTATATTACTTGTAAGGCCGAACCATCATAGATTAGTCATCATGCATTTGATTATTCTTCTAATATTCGAACTAAAATAACAGCTAAACATAATTAACATATACTCTAAAACAGCTGTTTGAGTGGACCAAACCATCCCTTTTTCCAAACTATATCACCCACAATGCACATGGAACCTCATCTTATATATTCCCTTTTTTCATTAATAATAATAATAATCATACATATATAGCAAAGTAGAAACACAATCATATTTTGCATTTCAATTAATTCTAGACTTTAGATTGCAACTAGCTACCTATCTATTTTATAGGTTACAGATCCCAGAAATGCCAGGCCCCTACCTAGAAAATTCTTACTTGTAGTAAGTTTATAGCAAAGCAATAATTTAAACAAACAGTGTACACAAATGACAGCTACAACTATTGCCATAGTTGAAGTCTTGAAGATAAAATCTTAATTAACAAGTTTTCTTTATTTGTAACATTTTGCAATTTACCATAAACTATTGAATGACTCTAACACACGCATAAACAGAAATGACATATTCCTGGCACAATAATAAGAAAACAAAACAACGATGTCGTGAGCAACAAGAAAACAACAATAGTAGAATTGTCAAGTTGAAAACAACCTGTATATGGTGCATGTCTAGAAGTAGCAAGTCATAGAAGAAAAGGTAGAGAGATACTATTGAGAAAACTCAATAGGAAAAAAGTGATTGAATTGAAGTGGTGTGTCATTGATAGAATTATTATTATTACTAACATTAATGAATTTAGGACCATAACTTAAAAGACAAAAATCTATACTATAGGCTTTTATAACTCACACGCAATAGAATGTGTTAGGTTCAAAATTTTCAATGGCTGTGGACCTAAGGCTAGTGGCTATTTGTATAGTGAGAAAAAAAAATATACATTTTTTTTAACAAAAGTGAAAACTTGAAATTGGAATTTAATATTTATTTTGTACAAGAAATAATTATTTGAAGGAAAAGAGAATTGATTCTGGAATATACATGAGAGTACTTTTGAGTATAATATAAGCGGCAATAAGTGATTTTAGAATATAAATTTGGTGGCATTTGAAGCTTTTTAGTTTGCACAGGGTGGCAGTGCATTCGTGTTAGTATCTAAAGTTTGAACTTAGAATTATCACTCATGAGTGGAGTGGAAAAAGATTGGGTAGGTCCACAAAAATTTACACTTGAACTACTTTAGATTTAGGTTTGTTATTTTTCTTCTCTTTTTAATAGAAATAGATAACTTTGTGCCCATCTTTGTGGACATCCCTCTAGTGATTTGTTTAATGGCTAATTATTAATAAAAATTAAAAAATGTTTTGAAAAAAGAGAGAAAAATGTGAATGGGTTAATTATTTAGTTAAAAATTAAATTTTAAGGTTTAAAAATATATTTAAGTCTATTAGATTAAATATTAAGTAAATATAAATAATCTATGTTTGAGTTTAATTACAATTTTAATCTTTTTATTTTATCATATTACATAACTAATCATCCAATTTCAATATATATATATATATATATATATATATATATATATATATATATATATATATATATATATATATATATATATATATATATATATATATATATATATATATATATATATATATATATATATATATATATATATATGTGTGTGTGAAGCAAAGGTAACATTCAAGTTAAAAAAATAATTTATCGACTGTGGTAATACATGCGATGTTGTACGAGACAAAATGTTAGACAATTGAGAATCAGATGTTGTACGAGACAAAATGTTAGACAATTAAGAATCAACACGAAAATAAAATAAACATAGCAGGGATAATGATATTGTGTTGGATGCGTGGTAAAACTATACATGATTAGAAATTAAAATATTAGAGAGAGTGTTGAGGTATCACCTATAGCAAAACAGATGGTAAAAAATAGACTTAGGTGGTTTAGATATGTAGAGAGAAGACCTGTAAATTTTGAGAGAGTGTTGAGGTATCACCTATAGCAAAACAGATGGTAAAAAATAGACTTAGGTGGTTTAGATATGTAAAGAGAAGACCTATAAATTTTGATAGTAGATTAGATGAAGAGAATTCAAACAATTAAAGGAAGACAAAGATCTATAAAGACTATTAAATAAGTTATTAAGAAAAATCTCAAAAATTTAGAAGTTTGATGCAAACATAATTCTAATTAGAATATTATGACGAAAGTCGATACAAACCAACCCCACTTAGTGGGATAAGACTTTATTGTTGTTGTTGTTTCACATATGTGCACTAAAAATTATTAATGTGTCAGTTTTTTAATGAAACATAACTCATATTTTTAAGGGTTAATAGAACTTTTTCGTATGCTATATTGACGACTTTTACTTTACCCAATGGAAAAAAATAGATTTCAACCTTGTCATTTGAAGATTATGTTGTTTTAAACCTTTTAGTGATATAATTCAACTTTCAAACAATGTATCTATGTGACGCGGTGATGGTGTATTTTATTTATTTATTTATTTATGTTTTTATATTTTTTTCTTCCACCTGGACCAATTAATATTGTGTCATTTATAATTCAGTTATTGTATTATTTTTTCAAGTGAATATAATTAGTAATGCTAATTTACAATTATATTCAAGTCCCCATAATTTTTCTTAAGAAAGAAACACAGAGATCACCATTGACGACATAAGCATCAAAGAAAAAGAAGATCGAGGGTTCTGAAAGTGTTGAACGAAGCCTGAATCATTGATTAAATACGCCAAATCATCAAAGAGACTTGATCGAATGTAAGTCGTATTCCTCATATATTCACATTTTTAGTTTCATGTAGTCAATAATCCATGTGTTGCATATCTATCTAAAAGAGACTGACAAATTAGCAAGTGTACTAATTGTGTCGAAGTAATAAAATATAAGATCGTCTCCACGTGTATTGAGTTATTTTAATAAGGTGATTAGTGTGCTTTGAAAGTAAAGACGGGGGGTTTTTCAATTTTGATTTGCAAAATTAAATTGCGGAAATAAAGTTGCTAGAAAATACAATATGAAGAAAGCGATCAAATTTCGTTTCATGTCACTAATTATCACTGTTGGTAACTGCATATATTTTCTCGAAGTGAATTTCCAGAATTACGATAAATTAACACGACCGTTATACCCAATTTTTCGGTGTATAACTCACACTTCTTAGCGACAACTATCTAATTATTTAGGGGAATTCGAAGTAAAAATAGACAAGAATGTTCTTTATTTTTGAATCACAAACTTATACTTATTTATTCCTAAATCAATGACTAAGTTTAAAGAGTTACGTAACATATTTCAGGTTCACAACGTTAGGGTCAGTAATCGCTACGAACCTAATTTCAATTCATATGCTTGTTTTGTTTACTTTTTTCTTCTTCTAAGTCCACAATGTTTTACATTGCGCCACTGACATTTATATGGTGAGAACAATGTGAAAGACATAAACATAAAAGTAATTGAACCTTAATGCATTGATTTGAATGAGAGAACTTAATCAAGTGATAGAGAAGAGGGACCAGAAGAAAGTGATGAAGATGCAAGAAGGGTTAGGTTTGACGATAATGAGGAAGAGAAAGTTATTGCATTGTGTGAAAATTACATTCGACATGTTTTTCTGGCCCTTCAACAAAGTCTTGCACATTCCTAAGGCCCTGGTAACATTGTCATCTTTTTCGGATTTTAAAAATGCAAGTCCCACTAAAAAAGTCTTCTCTCAGAAGCGAAAGTCTATACTTGTTGGTCTTATACGTTGAATAAATTATGAGAGCAGTGAAAAATATGTTGAACACCTTGATACTTTCGGAATGAATCCAAAATATGTCACGAACAATGCTTTTATCCTCAAAAACTATGTACCTATAAACAAAGTGGTTATCATTAAAAGCTTCTAAAGCTGTTGCATTTTAGATCTCGAACCTCTTATCGTCATTTTGTTTCGATAACACGCATTATATACTTGCTTGAAATTTGAAACATTTACAGGTCTTTTCCGTTTCAAATCTACAAGTATGTTTTTCGGTTCGGGGCCACCCGGATTAAAGACATGTCCAGAACAATTTCCTTCTCCTCCGGTTTAAGGCAACATACGATGGGATGACCGATTAACTTGTTTTGTAAGGCATGATTATGTGTACCAGAAACTAGGGGTGCTCAAAACCAAACCAACCCAATAGAAAACCGCAAACCAAACCAAACCGCAAAAAACCGCATTTGGTTCGGATTAGTTTGGGTCATTTTTTAACAAAACCGCACGGTTCGGTTCGGTTTGCGGTTTGTATTTTGTAAACCGAACCAAACCGCATTATGTTACAACCTAAATTTTACTTAACTCACATCCAATCCAAACTTAAACCTATTATACATTAGCCTTATGATTACGAACAATTTTCTCATCCTTACACATATAATTTCAGTCCCGATCTTCTCAAATCTCTAATAACATTATCGCACCTTCTTTGTCACATACATCTTCTCTCTTCTTCTATAATCTCTACTCTCTTATATTCTTTCTTTTTCACCTTCTCATTTGTTGTGAATTCAATGCCAAGAACAAAGTATAAAATAAGGGATGAATAAAGGACAAGGAAGAAGAGGAGAACACAAATATTGGTTATAACTGCTATTCTTTTACTTTCTCTTAAAACAAGATTACAAGTTTACAAGAATAACAAATAACCTCTCTCACCCTAAATTAGGATTTGCAGCTTAGCAATGATGAGAGACTAGTATGCTATTTATAATAAAACCTAACATACTAACTAATGGGCTTTTTCCACAAGGCCCATTACACAAGCCAACTTAATAAACAAGCTAACTTAAAAAATTAGGGTTTAAACACTAAAACCTAATTTAACATGCTAACAACCCTAGCATCTTCGACACAAGCATGTGAACAACCTTCGACTTCATGCTTAACCCTGTCGAACCAAGAAGCTACCCTTCGACCATACTAGAGTTCGATCCAATATCTCACAAATCTCCACCTTGGATCTAACTCTACAACATCAAAGAAACAAACTAGCTTTCTTCGTGCAGCTTTATCAACTGCATAGAGTGGAAAAACTTGCAACTCGGCAATGTATTGGTGATCATATCAGCAGCATTGTCTTCAGTCGAAACCTTCTGCACTTGGACTTCTCCACGCTCGATTACTCCTCTGACGAAATGCAGCCTCACATCAATGTGCTTAGTTCGCTCATGATAGGCTGAATTCTTCGACAAGTGTATTGCACTTTGACTATCACATTTAACAGTGATACCTCGACCTTGAAGTTTCAGCTCCTTCGCAAAACCTTCAAGCCACAATGCTTCTTTCACAGCTTCAGTTAGGGCAATATACTCCGCTTCAGTGGTTGATAGAGCAACAACCTTCTGAAGTGCTGCTTTCCAACTAATTGTTGTGCCAAACATAGTGAAAACATATCCAGAAATAGATTTCCTGGAATCCATACAACCTGCATAATCAGAGTCGACATATCCTCCAATTGGTGCTTTACCATCTTCACCCAAGGCTCCACCATAAATTAGGACTCTTTTCAGAGACCCATTTATGTACCTTAAAATCCACTTCAATGCTTGCCAGTGAGCCTTTCCAGGATTCGCCATGTACCTGCTTACAAGACTTACTGCGTATGCTATGTCGGGTCTAGTACAAACCATATCATACATCAAAGAACCAACTATATTAGCATATGGGATGCTATTCATATAGGCTCTTTCGACATCAGTACTAGGACACTGATCAATACTCAGCTTGAATTGAGGGTTTGTTGGAGTCACAACTGGTTTCGAATTCGACATACCAAAATTTTCAAGAATCTTTCGTAGGTATTCCTCTTGAGATAAACATAACTTAGACTTTTTTCTATCTCTTCGAATGTCAATTCCAAGAATTCTGGAAGCAGCTCCCAGATCCTTCATATCGAACTCCTTATTGAGTTCATCCTTCACCCTCATCACATCTTCAACATTGTTGCTTGCTATGAGAATATCATCCACATAAAGCAACAAAATAACAAATGAATTACCAGGTCAAAATCTGAAGTAAACGCAGTGGTCGAACTGACTTCTAATGAAACTTATGCGTGCCATGAACTTGTCGAATCTCCTATTCCACTGTCGAGGAGATTGTTTCAGCCCATACAAAGATCTCTTTAACTTGCACACATAATCTTCCTTCCCCTTTTCGACATACCCTTCAGGTTGCCTCATCAGGATCGTTTTATCTAGATCACCATACAAGAACGCAGTCTTCACATCCATCTGTTCCAGTTCAAGATCAAACTGTGCTACCATGGCAAGTAACATTCGAATGGACCTATGCTTCACAACAGGAGAAAACACATCATTGAAGTCGACACCTTCTTTCTGGGTGAAACCCCTTGCAACTAGCCTTGCCTTGTATCTTTTCGACGTCACACTTTCAATTCCTTCCTTAACTTTGAAAATCTATTTACAGCTGACTAACCTTGCCCCAACAGGTTTCTTGATCAGTTCCCAAGTATGATTATCATGAAGAGATTTCATCTCATCATCCATGGCCTTCAGCCATTCAGTCTTATTTCGACTCCTCATAACTTCCTTGTAGTCTCTAGGTTCTTCGTCTAGAACCTCACTTGCAGAGATTAAGGCATAAGCTATAAGATCTGCATACCCAAGCCTCTGAGGTTCCTTTATGACTCTTCTCGACCTATCTCTCGACAACAGGTAGTCATCGTCAGTTTCCTCAACTTCCTCAGCATCTTCTGCTTCTTCTTTGACTTCATCAGGGATATGCAATTCAGCATCAACATGCTCCACCTCAACAGGAATCTCTACCTGTTCCAGCTCTTCGTCAGATGTTTCTGTACTTCGACCAACATCATCAATTTTCTTAAAAGCCATTTCAGCTTCATTGAAAAACTACATCTCGACTGGTGATACACCTCATGTGACCTGGCTCTAGGCACCATATCCTATAAGCTTTGACTCCTTCTAGGTATCCCATGAACATGCATTTCAGAGCTCTAGGTTCGACCTTGTCTTGCCTAATGTGAGCATAGGCTACGCAGCCAAATACTCTCAGTTTATCGAGATCTGGTGGATGTCCCGACCAAACTTCTTCAGGTGTCTTCATATCTAACGCTGTCGAAGGACATCTGTTTATCAGATATGTTGCTGTCGAAACAGCCTCAGCCCAGAACACCTTCGTTAACCCCGCATTAGTCAACATGCATCTGACTCTCTCCAAAATAGTTCGATTAAACCTTTCAGCCAAACCATTTTGCTGTGGAGCACCTGCAGTAGTTCTATGCCTTGCAATACCAGAGGCAGCACAAAAACTGTCGAATGCCTCATTGCAAAATTCAAGGCCATTGTCGATTCTCAACCTCTTGACCTTTCTGCCAGTCTGATTTTCAACCAGAGTCTTCCAACTATGGATACCCATAATTTTCTGGAATAATCATCTACTATGGATAAAAAATACCTTGCTCCTGAATGTGATGGACACCTTGCAGGCCTCCAAAGATCAGCATGGATGTAATCAAGGGATCCATGTGTTCTTTGTTTGCCTTTGTTGAACTTCACTCTGCAAGATTTTCCAAGTACACAGGGTTCACAAAACTTCAGCTTTTCGACTTTGTCTCCACCAAGCAGATTTTGTTTCCCTAATTCGACCAGACCCCTTTCACTGACATGGCCCAATCTCATGTGCTAGATTTCTGTTTTCGACAAAGGTTTCGTGGATGCAATATTTGTCGAACCAATTACAACTTCAGCCTCAAGGGTATACAAGTCTTGTTTCTTCACGCCTCTCAAGACTTCCTTCGAACCCTTCATGACTCTTAGGATACTTTTCTCTCCTTGGAAAACATATCCTTTCTTGTCGAATTCACCAAGAGAAAGCAGATTTCTCTTCAAATCAGGAACATACCTGACTTCAGTCAACAACCTTATTGACTCATTATGGAGCTTGAATCTCACAGATCCAACACCTGCAATCTTGCAAGCCTTGTTGTTTCCCAGCAATACTGATCCACCATCTTGATCACATAATTCCTCGAACAAGTCTTTGTTTGGAGTCATGTGCCAAGTGCAACCTGAATCCACAATCCACTCCTTCTTAGAGTCATTGCTTGAAACCACATGAACATCAGATGATTCAAAATCATCTTGAACAATGGCAGCGTTGCCATTATCCTTACCTCCATGATATTTCAGGCGTTCAAGGCACACCTTTCTTGTGTGACCATCCTTCTTACAATGGTAGCATCGAATGCCAGATGCTTCGCCTATGTAAGACTTCGGCTGGCTTTTGCCTTTCTTCTTGTCGAACTTACCATCCTTTCGTAAGAGTTTTCCTTTCACGGCCAAACCTTCGCCAACAATCGAAGGTTTATGCTCCTTTCGTTCATTCAAGTCCTTAGAGTACAAGGCTGATTGAACTTCTTCAAACGTCAGGGACTCCCTTCCATACAAGAGAGTTTCTTTGAAGTGAGCATGTGATCGAGGCAAAGAACACAATAGTAACAGCGCTTGATCTTCATCATCGATCTTCACATCAATATTTTCAAGATCAAGAATCAGCTTGTTGAACATATCCAACTGCTCAGCCAATACTTTGTCTTCAATCATCTTGAATGAATACAAAGCTTGCTTCAGGTAGAGTCGATTTACCAGCGATTTGGTCATATACAAACTTTCAAGTTTCACCCATAACCCTGATGCCGTCGTCTCCTTTGATACCTGCCGGAGAACCTTATCACCAAGGCTCAACAAAATTGCGTTGTGTGCTTTCTCGATCATATTCGTCTTCTCCGCTGCCGTCAATTCTGCATTCATGTCTGCCTCTCCCTTCAACGCTTCCAAACAACCCTGCTGAACCAGTAGGGCTTTCATCTTCAAGCGCCACAGACCGAAATCATTCACTCCGGTGAACTTTTCAATCTCATAATTTGTTGAAGACATCTTCTCCACGCTCACCGCACCAATTTGTTGTGAATTCAATGCCAAGAACAAAGTATAAAATAAGGGATGAATAAAGGACAAGGAAGAAGAGGAGAACAAAAATATTGGTTATAACTGCTATTCTTTTACTTTCTCTTAAAACAAGATTACAAGTTTACAAGAATAACAAATATCCTCTCTCACCCTAAATTAGGATTTGCAGCTTAGCAATGATGAGAGACTAGTATGCTATTTATAATAAAACCTAACATACTAACTAATGGGCTTTTTTCACAAGGCCCATTACACAAGCCAACTTAATAAACAAGCTAACTTAACAAATTATGGTTTAAACACTAAAACCTAATTTAACATGCTAACAACCCTAGCATCTTCGACATAAGCATGTGAACAACCTTCGACTTCATGCTTAACCCTGTCGAACCAAGAAGCTACCCTTCGACCATACTAGAGTTCGATCCAATATCTCACATCATTTTTATGCAAATGTTTCGTATTTAAATTTTGTTTTTATCGCACATCTTCTTCTCTAATCTCTAACATTTTTTTTCTTCTTTTTCACCTTCACTAATCTTTTGTCTCTTCTATTTTTTGTTTCATTATAATAATTTTTATATTATTTTATGCTATTATTTTATGTTTAATATTCCACTTTTGTCTAATTTAATTTTTACATATTAAATGGAAAATTGTTGTCAAAATACGACGAGTTTTGTTGTTATTTGATAGTGTATGAATGTCTAAATACAAAATTATGTTGTCATCTATATGTGTATGTATGGCTCAATAAAATATTTGTAAAAAACCGAACCAACCGAACCAAACCAAACCGCATTAGTTTGGTTTGGTTTGGTTCGGATTTTTTTTAAAAGCCAACCGAACCAAACCAAACTGCACTATTTTTTCTCTTGCGGTTCGGATAATTTTTTTCGTCAAAACCGCCCAAACCGCACCGCGAACACCCCTACCAGAAACCACATTAGATTTCCATGTATCATTCACCTTACAATATCCGCACGATTTAAAAGGGTGAATTCGGAGATGCACATCTGGACATAACATACATTTTTCCGCTCAAGAACAATATTAATGCAAGCAACAAGAGATAAAACTTGTGCACTTTACCTTAAATTACCGTTTCTTTTGCTCCAATTAATGTGATAAAACACAAAAATGATGATTTTGAGTCGAACAGTTGATTGAGAATGATTTTTTTAATAGTTTTGGGTTATGTATGTGGTATGAAGTGTGGGAGAGATGATCATGCAAGGTGGTAATGTATTCAATTTCCCACAGAATAGTTAAATATACCAACTCAATGAAAAACACGCAATAAATAGGTTCAACGGTGTTTTAAAGATGCATTTTCAAATTCACCCCAAAAATTGACGAAGATACAACTCCATACCATTTTTTAGCAAAAATAAAATGACTATTTAATTTACAAAAGATTAATAATTTAAGTTGCGTTCGAAAATGTATTTTCGAACTTACATGAGAGATTTTAAATTTTCAGTAATATGAAAAAATTCCTTATTTTTTGGGCACATTCTTTTAGGTGGTGTGTCTTAATGTTATTTTTCATATACATTTTTGTAGATTTTTACGCATAAGACCAATGAAACAAAAATGTGATCAAAATAATTTTTTTAAAATATATTTTAAAATTTATAAAAAAAATGTATAGGGTGTAATAAATCACCCCTTAAAATATTTCAAATATAAAAGAGACAAAATATTATTTTAAAATAGAGACCGTATCATATACGGTGCGTTTTGCTTTGGGGTGTTGAAAAAACATTTCCTTTCTTTAATGTAAAAACATATCCTTTCCTCTAATGACACTAATTTAAAACTAAACACGAATTCCAAATTTACATCGATTAACTTTATAAACCTCCAAGGGTTGGCCTAGCGGTAGAGGCTTGGGTCTTGAGAGTGTGCTCCTCTCAAGGTCCTGAGTTCGAATCTTGCTGGCTGCTATCAATTCTTGTGTGGGCCAGTCCATACAGAATCTTGTTCTGGCTTTAAACGGGGCCCCCGCTAGTGGATGGTGGGATTGGTCCCTCTTGGATTAGTCGGTCGCAAGGCCGGATACCAAGATTTAAAAAAAAAAAAAACCTTTAAAGTTTATAACGGGGCCCCCGCTAGTGGATGGTGGGATTGGTCCCTCTTGGATTAGTCGGTCGCAAGGCCGGATACCAAGATTTAAAAAAAAAAAAAAACCTTTAAAGTTTATAATTATCACTTAAAGTTAAATAGAAAACCTAATTTTAGGTATTCTTGACCAGATACATTCATTACTCAATAAACCTAAAAAGAGAATATTTGCTTATAAATCTGGCCGGAGGGAGTACATCATAAAATACCAGTTTATAATTATCACTTAAAGTTAAATAGAAAACCTAATTTTAGGTATTCTTGACTTTTTACTCGAGTTTATCATTATTTCAATAATTTTAAAATTTTGTTCTTTTTTACTTTTATAAATAAATAAAAAATCTCAAATATAGGACTACTTAATAAGTACATCATAAAATACCCAGAAAAAATAGCTTTTATAATTGATAGTGATTTTCCAATAGAAAAAAAAAAGTCTAGAATGATTGAGAATTTGAGATAAAAAAAGTTAGTTAAATAATATAGATTTTGAAAGAGACATTTTAAAAGTGAGATACTACGAACTTTATGAATAGAATGAGATTACAAAAAGGCTAAACTGAATTTCCTTGAGACAATGAAGGGAGAAGTGAAGTTTATGGATTTTTGTATGTAACAACCAAGCTCCAAGAGACATAAAGGACACTATATGAGCTGGATCATGTGACCCATAATTTCAACATTTGACCTATAACCCTAGAATATTTGCCTTTTTGCTTTTTATTTTTCAACATTATGGAGCTTCATACACCCACCTAATTTATTACATTAATCGTAACTTTTTAACTTTTTTTTCTATTTAAAATATTATCATATCGACATCCAAATAAAATTACTTTTTTCATTAATAGTTTTTTAATAATATTTTACTTTTATTTTACATTAAAAATAAACTTATTTGTTTTCTGTTTTAATCCTTCGATACACAAAAAATGAGTTTTGATAATTTAAAATTTTAGGGGTGTTTATATTTTTTCTCACACCAAAAAAGAAAAAGAAAAATATAGTATCTTTTTCATCCGATAATATGGAATAATGTTAGTTCTATTTGATAAAATTAACTAATAGTCGATGATTAATAGTTGATACTTTATAACACATGAATAACTTATATTTGATGATTAATGATTAATAAATAATATATTAATTTAAGTGTTTAGTAAATTAACAATTATGGAATGTATAGTATTTATACATAAATGATATTTATAAGAAATAAATTATTAATATAACTGTCAATGTTTAATAATTAAAAAATTCATAAAAAGAAAATCTTTTCAAAAATACTTTTTACCTTTATAATTTTTAAAATATATTATTACAGTATTAGAAATTTTTTCTAAGCAAACAAACTCATATTATATATTTTCAAAAATGTCCTTATTTATTTTAAATAGTCATAGAATTTACAAAAATAAAAAATACCAAACTTGCAAGTTAATAAATTAATCAAATTAAAACATAAGTAATAATTTTTTATTTTTAAATATTCTTAATCAAATAAAACATAGATGATAAATCAATAAATTATTTAAATTTAAAATTATCATAGTAGTAAAACTTACAAAAATAAAAAAGTTTTAAATTTGGAAATAAATAAATTATCCAAATTAAAATATTAGTTTTTTTACTAAGCAATTTGAATCAAGCGAGTTTCGAACCTGTGAGAGAAGGACACTCTCAGGACTCAAACATTTCACCGCTAGATCACACACACGGACACAAGTTAAAATATTAGTGATAACTTCACTTTCTTCAATATTTTTAATCAAATAAAAAAAAATTATGTAGTTTGTAAAATGAGAACTGAATTTTCTAGTGCGATATAGGTTACATTATTTTTAAATAAAATAAATATTGTTTATTTATTAGATAACACTATTTTCAAAAGAAAATAGCACTTAAAATGGTGATAATAAATAAATAAAATAAATTATTTATTCATTACTTATATTTATATTTGATTAAAAATATTGAAGAAAGTGAAATTATTAGTTATATTTAATTTTGCTGATTTATATATTTGCAAATTTGATATTTTTATTTTTATTTTTGCAAGTTTTACTATTATGGTCATTTAAAATTAAAACGTATTATTAATTTATATTTTTATTTGATTAAAAATATTGAATATGTGAAATATTATCTATATTTTAATTTGATTGATTTATTAATTTGCAAGTTTGGTAATTTTTTTATTTTTGTAAATTCTACGACTATGGCTATTTAAAATAAACTTTACTATCTTGATAATATTATATTAATTATAAAAATAAAATCTGTTTATGAAATTTTTAAATAATTACAAGTTAAAAAAAAACACAGGCATATCATATGAAAATTTCTTTTTTATATGAGAATCTGAAAATGAATCTGAACCATTAGATTTTAAAATAAATGGTGGAAAAATAAAAAAAGATTCACACATAATCTTCACCATTTATTTTAAAATCTAATGGTATGGTTCAGATTCATTCTCACTTTCTCATATAAAAAAACATTCTCAAATGATATGCCATATATATATATATATATATATATATATATATATATATATATATATATATATATATATATATATATATATATATATATATATATATATATATATATATATATATATATATATATATATATATATATATATATATATATATATATATATATATATATATATATATATATATATATATATATATATATATATATATATATATATATATATATATATATATATATATATATATATATATTTATATAGGATGATTATATTTACTCCAGGAGTAAGTTATTATAACTTACTCCAAATCTAGACCATTGATTCTTTTCAATCTAGTGGTTAAAAATAATAAGTAATTAAATGTGGAGAGAGAAAACTATTATTTATTATTTTTAACCATTAGATTGAGAATAATCACTGGTCTAGATTTGGAGTAAGTTATAATAACTTACTCCTGGAGTAAATATAACCCTCCTCATATATATATATATATATATATATATATATATATATATATATATATATATATATATATATATATATATATATATATATATATATATATATATATGAGTATATGAGGAGGGTTATATTTACTCAAAGAGTAAGTGTTCAACACTTACTCCAAATCTTAACCATTGATTATCATTAATCCAACGACTTTAATTAAAGTTTTATATAAAAAAATATTTCCAAAAATAATTAGATTAATTGATCAATTAAAACCGTTAGATTAATGAAAATCAATGGTTAAGATATATGAGGGCATATCATATGAGAATGTGAGAATGAATCTCAATCATTGAATTTTAAATTAAATGGTGGAGATTATGTGTGAATATTTTTCTCTCTCATCCATCATTAAAATAAAAGATTGAAGAGAGATAAAAAAAATTCACACATAATCTCCCCCATCTATTTTAAAATTCAATGGTTCAAATTCATTTTCACATTCTCATATAAAAAAGACATTCTCATATGATATGCCTTATATATATATATAAAAGTTAAATAACAGCTATTAAACAGAATGTTTTTATTAATTTGAGTTAAAAACAAAGTTAGAAATTAATTTTTTTCTTACCAAAGAGATTTGTTGTTTTATGTCTTATGCATAATCAACAACATGTTTCAAACTCATTACATGATAAAGTTATCTAAAATTTTACACAAAACTATTTTCCCACTTAACAATCAAAAACCCAATTTCACACAAAATTAATTAATATCCTCACAATGGCAAACCAAGTTATCAAGACTATTATTCCTATGACAAAAATTAATATCAAATCATTAAGGAACCCACGTGAAGAAACATGAATAATTAAACTTTACACTTCACAAACAGTACTATATGAATTTGAATATACAAATAAATGAGAATATGATGAGACACAGACACTAGACACTAGATCACATTCACATGCTATGTATAAAGCAGAAAAAAGTCTTACCAATTTATACAAAGTAAAATCTCACTTTCAATTTGACCCAATAACCTTACTCAAACCTTCTAATTCAGGAATAGTGATAACAAAATTACAAATACATAATTCCACACAAGCATAATTATTCAACCAAGACAGTGGGGTATATATGTTTTTGGGAAACGGATTCGGTGACTTTATTGCGGGAAAGTCACGGTAACTTTAGTTATAATTTTGTTGTTATGGCAGGAAAAATATATAAAAAATAATATATAAATGTATCAAATGGTAAAATAAGTGAAAGAATGAACCAAAGTCATGGTGACTTTGGAGAGACAAATCATTGATGGAATTAGCAAACCATTAATCCTCATCATTAGCTATTAATCATCAATTTATCAGCAACAACAACCTTAAAATCAATCGTAAGCATTACTTTTTGTGAGCACAGAAACCAAGGTAGAAAAAAAGTGTGAAACAAAACCTGTTAAATAGAATGGAAGACAAATACCAAAGAACAGAACCAAACAGTGTAAGACATTAAAAAACTTGTTGGTTTTTTATGATCAAAATCCAAAGCTTGTTTCAAAAGTTTTCATTTTTTTGGGTTATATGTTCATCAACATCTCATTCTTGTTTGAAAAATTGAAACTTTTCACACTTTTTCCACAATGGTAAACAAACTTGAGACATTCATTCAGTTCATTACATAATTCTCTGTCTGTTTTTTTTCTTTCTGGTTTCTGTTGTTGAATTTGAAACATGTTCATACAGGGAGACAAAGAAGTAAAACAAGAACTCAAACCTATCATTCAATGGAAGAAACAGAAAGGTGGATTCAGAGCCTCCATGTTCATCTTTGGTAAGCAAGAAAAGCACAAGTTTTTGAAGCAAATTTGATGTTTTTTTTTCTTCATTCATAACCATTTTTTCTTCATTGTTGATGCAGTTTTGTCAGCATTGGATAACATGGGTTTTGTTGCAAACATGGTGAGCTTAGTTCTGTACTTTTATGGAGTGATGCATTTTGATCTTTCAAGCTCTGCAAACACTCTCACAAATTTCATGGGCTCAACTTTCTTGCTATCTCTTGTTGGTGGTTTCATCTCAGATACCTACTGCAACAGATTAACCACATGTTTGCTTTTTGGATCACTCGAAGTTATTGTAAGTATAATATCTCAAAAACTCCAAATTCCAAATCCCAATGCCATGTTCCAATCATATAAAATAAAATTAAAAAACTGGGTCAGGCATTTCGTCGAACATGTACTGTGCATGTTTTGATTTTGAGAGCTTGAATTGTGCAGGCTTTGGTGATGATGACAGTTCAAGCTGCATTGAAAAATTTACACCCAGAAGCATGTGGTGAATCAAGCTGTGTGAAAGGAGGTGTGGCTGTGATGTTTTACATATCTTTGTGTTTATATGCTTTGGGTATGGGTGGAGTAAGAGGCGCAATGACAGCATTTGGTGCTGATCAATTTGATGAAAAGGAACCTAATGAAGCAAAATCACTTGCAGCTTTTTTCAATTGGCTTTTACTTAGTTCAACTTTGGGTTCAGTTGTTGGTGTTACTGGTGTTGTTTGGGTTAGCACACAAAAAGCTTGGCATTGGGGATTTTTCATCATCACAGTCTCTACTTCCATTGGTTTTGTTACACTTGCAATCGGTAAACCTTTTTACCGTATCAAAGTTCCCGGCGAAAGTCCGATTTTGAGAATTATTCAGGTCAGTAATTACTAATTAGTCTCTAATTCATTGATTAATGAGCTCTCTAGCACTGACGTCTCTGAGAAAAGGTGTATCTGGATCAGTGTCGGTGTCTGAAACTGACACAGAGATTTTTGATTACGCGTAGTTTATTGATTAATGAAGCATTATTGTTTGATGCAGGTTATTGTTGTGGCTTTTAAGAACAGAAAGCTACCACTACCAGAGACTAATGAACAACTTTATGAGGTCTATAAAGATGTTACTTTAGAGAAGATTGCACACACAAACCAAATGAGGTTATTTTCTAAATCTTCATGTGTTTAATTAGTACTAACATTTTGTGATAATGATTGATTAATGTGTTGATATACAAAATGACAATGAACAATTACACTGTCAAGAACATTATTAAGATTCTTTTTCTTCAAGTACTAACTATTAAGTAATGCCAAGAATTTGGGCCTACTATCACTCACTTCTACACGTTCGGTGTTGCAGAGATACAGAGAATGATCATGGAAAATATGTCTTCATTATGCTTTTTAAGTTAACACCAAAATATAAGAAAAAGTGATAATCATAAATTTTCTGACACAAACTCACTGAAAAAGTATTTCACTTTTCTTTTCTTTTTCTTTGTGGTATTTGGCTCAGTAGTACCTTTACCTTGTAGATAGATAGATTTGAAAGTGAAAAGCAATTTCCTTTTCAATTGTCAAGTACCAATGTTTTTTGCTTTTAATCTTTGTTTCCCTATTTTTAACTTGCTTCCTGTTGAATTGCCTGTGAAATCGGTAAAAATCGCACCGTGATTTTGGTGAAACTTTACAGTCTAGCTTTTGCAGAGTTAACAATAGAGTGAGTGCACTATGATTCTACTAAACTAAGTTCAATCCAAACATGTTTTTACTACATACATGTTTGGAATCATGATCAGTTTTGTGGAATTATGGTTAACCGTTGCATCAAAGAAATCACAGTGTTACCGTAATTTTGTAAAGTTTACTTTGATTAGAGACATTTGCACTTAAGCATGTGTTTGGAACAATGTTTCCATGCGTGAAATCATTGAAGCTTCAATTTGGAGCATTAGGCCAAACATACGTTTTTTTCCCTCTTTGACGCAGAAACAAACGGGCCATAAGAGTTATTTATTTATTTTGAGAAGGTAGGGAAGATGGAGTTGCTAGGATGAAATTAAGGAACCAACTTCACATGCACATTAATTGATTATCATTTATTGTTTGTGGTTGAGAAAACATTCATTCCCATTTAATTCCCTTTACACACATAAATGCATGCATTATATTCAAATGATGATTTCGGTTTGTTGAATTGAGTCAGGTTTCTAGATAAAGCCGCAATACTTCAAGAAAGTTCTGAACCTCAACAACCATGGAAGCTTTGCACAGTGACACAAGTTGAAGAAGTAAAAATCCTAACAAGAATGTTACCAATATTAGCCAGTACAATTGTAATGAACACATGTTTAGCTCAGCTTCAAACATTCTCAGTCCAACAAGGCAACATAATGAACCTAAAACTCGGTTCCTTCACAGTACCTGCAGCATCCATTCCTGTTATCCCGCTTATTTTCCTTTGCACATTGATTCCAATTTACGAACTTTTCTTCGTACCATTTGCAAGAAAAATCACAAACCACCCTTCAGGTATCACACAGCTTCAAAGAGTTGGCGTCGGACTAGTACTCTCTGCGATCTCAATGACGATAGCCGGATTCATCGAAGTTAAACGAAGAGACCAAGGAAGAAAAGACCCTACAAAACCAATAAGCCTATTCTGGTTATCTTTTCAGTATGCTATATTCGGTATCGCAGACATGTTCACACTTGTTGGACTATTGGAATTCTTCTACAGAGAAGCACCTTCCACCATGAAATCACTTTCAACATCCTTCACATTCTTGTCCATGTCGCTCGGTTACTTCCTAAGTACTATATTCGTTAACGTTATTAATTCCATTACGAAAAGGATCACGCCGAGTAAACAAGGTTGGTTACATGGTTTCGATTTCAACCAAAACAATCTTAACTTGTTCTATTGGTTCTTAGCAATATTAAGCTGTCTTAATTTCTTTAACTTCCTGTATTGGGCCAATTGGTACAAGTACAAAACTGAAGATAGAACCAACTCAGAGATGAACTCAAAGGAATTAGGTGAAACACCTTTGTTAATGGTTGGTGGTGGAAGGAAACATGATGGTAAGGCAAAAGAAAGTAGCCAAACGAGTGAAGCCAATACTGAGGGACCCTCTTCTTCTGATGAAACAGATGATGGAAAAGAGAAAGAAAGAAACAGTAGAGAATGGAAGCATAGATAAATATGATATGATTTGATGTTAAGGGAAATAGTAGTATTAGGCTGTGTATGGTAAGCATTGGATGTGGATATAGAAAGTGGTTGAAATTTCTATTATCTTACATGTGTGTGTGATTGTATAATTGATTTGTACTATTGTTGGTTCTGGCACCATCTCTGTGTCTCTGTGTTTCATAGTCAAAGGTTTTCTCTTCTCTCATTTTCTTCTTTTTATTATATAAATATAAATTAATGGCATACTTTTACACCATCTTATATATCCTATTATAATAGTGATAATAATTTTCTCTGATAGAAACATGTTACAGTGGAAATTTCAGAGTAGGCCTGGGGGTGGAAAAAATGGACTGGTTGTGCCTCAAATTTCTTGTCTGTCAGGCTATGTTAAAGTCATCAGGACAGTAATACTATTGGTTTTGGTTTTTTCAGCGTAGAAGTTGGAATTTGGTAGTGGGGTTTTGATTTTGAGTGTGAAACTGTGGATAGCTTCACTTTATAGGAGAATCTCATTTCAAATTTGTACCATTGTTTTCTTGCAAGACATGTGTGCCGTAACTTGCAATAACATTTATACATTTTTTTTAGCTACAAAAAGTTTCAGACCATGTTTATTAATTGATATATTTTGTATCAGTACTTCAGTATGGTAGCACTGATTCAAACACAATAGAATTATAAGCACCTAAGTGGATTTGATATTCAATGATTAAGGTATTAATTAAATCCGATTACCTTACACTTTAACCAATTCTATGACAACATTTTAATATGTTGCGACCATTGTTCTGCAGTGTTATACTTGTTCCAAAATACCTTTTTGTTCCAACCTTTTCGTATAAGCCATATGCGAGTGAACTAAATAGTTTTGAACTTCTCTTCTTTCGCCCTTCCACCACTATCTATTAATCTTACAAACAGTAAAAAAAGTTTTTCATGAGTTGATCAAGTTACTGTAGACACTTTGTTGCATCCTGATCTACTCTAGTAATTCTGTTCATACCACCAATACAACCACCAGTCTCATGAACTGAAACATTGTCTGATTTTCAACTGCTATAGGCTAATCTTAGAGTACAAGGTGCTAATGAGTTGCTGAACAATATGTACAATATCATTCGACAACAAAACTCATAAATGATAGAAGAAAGGTTGCTTCTCCTTAAAGAAAGCTTGCACAACAAGCCTCAGAAGGGAAACACTGTGCAGGAATCCGTTTCAAAGAGAAGTATCAAACTCCTCCTCAGAGTCTCGTGGGAGACTGATGTATGTCATGTTCATCTTCGTGAGCAGGTAGAAAAGCCATTAGCAAAGAATTCGCAAAAGCATCCCTTTTACGTCTGCATTTTAGACAGTCAAATATCAAAGGCACTAGAGAAACCTCCTAACCAGAATGAGTACAATGCGAAAGGAGATCTCAACGAGCACTTGAAATTCATCGATGAGCATCTGAACTACCTCCACCGCTCATGAAGAATCCCAAGTGCAAATTATTTGCACTAACTTTGACGGGATCTGTCAAGTTGTGGTTCAAAGCTCTGCCGAACGGGAGTATTGAGTCATGAACCAACCTATGCAAGAGCTTTACAACTTATTTCACATAATGGAAAAGGAAGCCAGTGATGATAGTTTCCCTACACTAGATAACACACGGAAAGAATGAGATCTTATAGTCCTACTTCAATTTTTTCACTCAAGTGGTCGTGGAAGTGGAACGGACTGAAGAGGGTCTAAAATGCTGGATATTGGAGAACAGTCTGTTACGGGATAACTTCTTCAGGCAGAAGTTCGGATGAAGAAAGACTCGTACTGTGTAAGAGCTCTTCAATAGGGCACAACCTTTCATCAACCTTGAGGAGAAGCTTAACATCGGTTCAACAATCCAGGCGCAATAGATGGAAACTCCGATCACTCATTCGAGAAAGACTCTCACATGCAGATATATGAGTCAGACTAAGGATCCCATGATCGATACAATACATATACTTCTTTGAATGCCTCACGAGAGAAAAGTTACCAAGAGTGTGTCAATATGGAGTTCCGGAAGGGAATAGTCAAAAACCCCTTCCTCATCAGAAAGTTATCTAAAACAGATAAGACAAAATACTTCCACTTCCACAAGGGCTACAACCACAATACTGATTATTGGATATTTTTTTGGTTCTACATCTATAATCCTTAAGTTTTTATGATAACAAAGTATAGAGAACAATTTTGTACACTAATCGTTTCATTAATTGTGCAGAATCTGAGGTTAATGAAAGCCGACTCTGGAGTCTGGCCAAAGCAGAAAGCTGACCATGGACACTGAACAACGCTGACTTTGGACTCTGAACAAAGCTGACCCTGGACTCTAGACAAAGAGACTATGGACTCTAAAATTCAACATATTCTGGAGTAAAGTTGGGATACAAAGTATTGTTCATCTGACAGTCAATCATTTGGATAAATAAGATAACGCCTCTGAATCAAACAATCCATATTTACTCGGATAACTCGAGCCTCATTTTCAATAGACTCTGAAGTCTAATAATCAAGGCTCTGAACTGTGATCAAGCTTCAAGACATCTTAATTGAAAGAATATTTTTGGAGATAGTACATTCAAGCGGTAAAATCAAATACTCCCATAAAAGGACAGATATGATGGAACTCTTAAAGGACTATACTACCAATAGATCTCCACAATTCTCGACTCAACCTCGTACCACTATTATAGCTGTGAAATTGATGAAGTTTCCAATTCCATCCTCCAACATTACTATTCATCATCTTCCAATTTCTTCCTTCAACGATACTATTCATCATATATATATATATATATATATATATATATATATATATATATATATATATATATATATATATATATATATATATATATATATATATATATATATATATAAAGAGGACAAGGAATTTCAAATAAATGTGGATGTGACAACAACACAACGAGTATGAGACCGTGTGAGTGAAACAACAACAACGAGAAAAATAAGAAAGCAACTACATCACTCACTACACTTATAGAAAATTCTTATATATTTTCTTAAGTGTAATTTTTGAAATTCACATTGTGTATCTACTTGTTTAGAAGAATTCTTATAAACACACTATTTGTATTGTAACTTCGGTAAAATTCCTTGAGGGACTATGTTTTGTCTGTAGCCTCGAGAAGTTTTTGACAATTTGTCATTGAGTTTGTATTTGTTGAGGGACTAGGTTTAGTCTGTAGCCTCGAGAAGTCATTGACAATTGGTCTTTGAGTTATAATCTGGTTGATTAGTGGATTAAGTCCTTGTGAGAAGGCGAAAATACTCTGACGAGTGGAATGAATTAGTTTTGTTAATAGTGAACCATGATAAAAATCTTTGAGTATCTTTTAACTTTTGTCATAGAGAAACCCAATTCAAACCCCTATTTCTAGTGTTTCTTGAACCGTCACTGATGACTGCATCTCATTGAAAGACGAAATCAAATGGTTGATAAAGAAAAACCTCTTGTTTCAATATGCCAAGGGCAACAAAATGAATAGGGAAGAATGACCCAAAATAGCCCCCCTAAAAGTTATGGATGTCGTGGTGAACGAAGAGAGGATCAATGACGAAAATAAGGGAGCAAGCAAAGGGAAGCACCGACACATTGTTGCTATCACCAGTGGGACGCCCCAACAGACTATCCCATCGACAGGGACACTGAAGAGAAAAATTGTTGAATTAATGGTTCCCCATAAGAAGGACAAGGGCACACTAACTAATATCCCTGACAGGCCAATGCTCGAGTTTCGAGATTGTGAGAAATTCTAAGAGACCCCAAATGAAATCTCCCCCTTGTTCATTATTGCTAAGGTCAGACATTTAGATATCCCCTGAAGATTGATTGATGGTGGTATCTCATGCAACATAATGTACTTCGAGTTGTTTGAGAACATGGGCCTAAAAAGGGGAAATTTGTGGCCATATGATGGGTCACAATTATAGGCGTTGAAAGATACAACAACCCATATATATAGGGGTATGTTGAATTAATGATATCTATAGGATATGGAAGTAATGTACGAACTTTGAGCTTGCAATTCCTTGTAGTCAATTGCAAGAGTGCCAACAACTTCATTCTGGGCAGACCCTTCGTAGTCTCCTAGGACGCAGTGGCCTCACCGATCCACCTCAAACTCAAATTTTTAAACCTTCACAGAGAATCGACCATGTTTAATGTTGATCTTGAATGAGCCAAAATGATACATCAAGCACTCCAAAAGGACCAAGGAGAGAGAGCAAGACCATGAAAATAACATCCTTAACCGACCACCTAAAGAGCACGAACATCTGACCTCCAAGAAGTGGCTAATTCAACAAGATGTAAAACACAAACAATAAGTAACAATTAGTCCACTCATTTATGTTTTTGAATTTGTATTTGATGTTATTTCTTGTATAATCAATTATCTCATAAGTGTATGATGAATTCTCAATTGTTAATGAAGAAATTGCAAAGGAGGATGTAAATGCTCTACTAGATGCAAGGTGTTCTCAAGGAATCCAAAATGGTTGTTATACTAGAAATGAATGACTCATTTAAACTTTGAGCCAAGGAGGCATTCTCAAGGCTCAGAGCTTCTAGATCTCCTTGAACCATATAGAGGGGCTCTTGAGTAAACGATAAAGTATCCCGAGCAGAATCTATAGCTTAATCTTTCATTACTATTGACCTAACAAAAAAAGTTACCTGGTTAACTAGCGGGTCAAGGAGATTTGGGATACTCAAAGCTTCACATACCCCTCTAAAAGAAGCAGGAGCTTTCTATATTTCTTGCAAGTACATTTCCTGTTGGTGTGTCAAGGTATGAATACTTTGTTCTAGCCACTGTTTCTCTTTGTATTTTTGTTCAAACAAGAAAACATCCATACTTTCCTTCCTACCAATAGCCAGAACAACATAAACGTATTGGGTAAAGTACACCATACTTGAAAATTCCTCCTAAAGAGCCTATTCGATCAGGTTGGCCGAATAAGAACAATCCTCTTCAGAGGTAGAAACTCAATGCTCTTTTGGAGTATGTGGACCTGAACTAGATGATTATGCGGGAGCTAGAGGACCACCACGCGCGTCGATCATCATAGATCATTTAAAGCATCTCTGACGGGCCTTGATGATGAAGGAGCGTTGACTCGTCAGAAAATGTTTGAAGGACATGCAACGACTTGAGTTCTCCATATTCCCTGTCTTATTAGGCAAATCACTTCTTCATCCTTTATTAAGGTTGCAAATAATGATAACTAAAGTAAACACATACAAAAAAAATTGATGACAAAAAGTAAAGTACATATGAAAATCACCAAAAATGATCTTCCTCTTCTCCTTGGTGCGAGTGTCCATCAATAGAACAATTTTAATAAAGTCGTTTCAAGAGCTTCCATAAAGCTTCGTCTCGAGGAGTAACACCCTTGATATAACCCAACTCTTTGACGAAACCTACCAACTGTTTCTTCACATAAAGATCCTCCTGCAACATGTCATCCTCCTTGTTTACATATAACTTGTTCCCCATCAGGAAATGACACTTGTTCCAGTACTCGGGAAACAGGATGGCATACTTGCACCAGTCATCATGAAACCGAAGACCCAATATCGCTTGACACATATCAGAAACCCAGTCTTCATGGGCAACTCTCCTGGTATCATACATCATGCCCCAAACATCTCACTTCATGTATACAAACAAATCTCATTAAATTATCATGCATAGCAAGTAATGAGTGGCGCTCACCCTCAGTTCCCAAAGACCGTCTGTCAGCAGCCCTATACTTTTTAAATCCAAAAAGACCAACACCATTTGGCACCAACAAAGACCTGTACTTGTCTAGTGAAATTTAAAACCCCTTTCTTCTTCAAAATATGATACTTTCTCGTAACTAATTCATTTTCAATTCCATCTCTCGTGATCAATTAAAGTCGAGTTCTCTTTTGGCAATTAAGTCATTTTCAATTTCAATACCTATGTAACAATTAAATCATTTTCAAATCCAGTACTCGCTTGACAATCAACCTATTTTTAAGACCAGTTTTCGCCTAGCAATCTCATCTATTAGTCAAATATATGCATTGATCAATCATTATATTTCATGCATTATTTCAAGCATATCACATGGTATGCATTAACCAATGCATCGACCCAAAATATATCATGCATCAATGAATTCATCTGCACAAAGTATGCATACGTAACATATGCAAGGATTTTGTGACCGCTTGTGGAAGTCTACAGAAATCCCCATCCAAGTCAATTGCAATTTCCTAATAGAGTTTTTATATCCATATGAGTGCTTATTCGTTTAACTATAGATAATTTTCCCACATGGTCTCCTTTGAAAGTTTCTCTCCACAAGCTTTTCCCTACTGAGTCCTTTTTGGGATTTTTCCCAATGAACCTTGGTGATAGGTTTCTCCGATGGAGCTTTATGTAAGAGTTTTCCTAGTTAACCCTCTGTGAATATTTTACTTGATAATTTGTTGATTAACTTGCCAATTTTAGTGGTTGAAGTAGCTAAGTATCTTGTTTCGTCATTCAGAAGTAATATACTAATCAGTGAGTGGGTGTTGACCTTTCATATCCACAACGAGTCTCTTTTTTTATCTTCAAGTTGATGACGACCAGTTTGTCATGATATAAGCATCAATCTTCGGGTTAATGATGATCTGTTTGTCTTGGTCTAAGCATTAACCTTCGAGTTGATGATGATCAATTTGTCTTGATCTAACCATCGACCTTCAGGTTGACGATGATCAATTTGTCATGATCTAAGCATCGAGCTTCAGGTTGACGATGACCAGTTAATCCTCGATCTAAGCATTAACCTTCGGGTTGAGCACAATCATTTTGTCTCGATCTAAGCATTGACCTTCGGGTTGATGACCATCACCACCTATAGGTCTAAGCAGTAACCCTTAAGTTGGCGATGACTTGTCTTTAAGTCTAAGCACCGACCTTTGATTTGGATACGACCTGTCTTGTAGGTTTAAGCACCAACCATTGAGCTGACGACAACCTGTCTTTAAGTCTAAGAATCGACCCTTGAGTTGGTGACGACCTGTCTTGTAGGTCTAAGCACTGACCCTTCAGTTGGAAACGATCCGTCTTTAAGTCTAAGCACCGACCCTTAAGTTATCAACGACTTTTCTTTAAGTCTAAGCACCGACACTTGAGTTGGTGATGACCTATGTTTAAGTCTAAGCACTGATCCTCGAGTTGACAACAATCTTTTCCTTTTAGATCTAAGCATTGCCTCTCGAGTTGACGACGAACTTTTCCCGTTTAAGTCTAAGCACTGACCCTCGAGTTGACCACGATCTTTACCTTGGTGGACAAAATTTTGGTTCATTTCGTATTTAATTGTTATCCACCATGATTACATGAAGATTGTCATCACTCATGCTCTTGGGTTAAAGGTAATTAAATAAAGGCAGCTGTCGTACCCTAAATTTTTCCCATGTTTTTTTTATTTTATTTTTAGGACTATTTCAAAAGAAAAAAAAAAATCTAAAAATGTATACATATCCCAAGTTCATAGAATTTGTAAGCTCAGTTGGAAGCTATGCAGGGACATCATGTGCAAGATCGCAGGTTCGAACCCTATTGTATTTCTTTTTTTCGTTTTTTAAAATATTCATTTATTCAACTATAATTTTTTATATTTTATTTATTTTTAATCACAAAATAATAAAAAATTACCAAAAAATATAAAAAAATTGAATTTTTCCAGATTTGTCATCCCTATTTCTATAACAAACTACAAGGCTTTGAGTTTTCGATTGCACTCGAGAAAACTTAGGAGCAAGACTCAACGTCTTCTCAAGCACATTAAAGAAAACTAAAATTTTCCTCTTTTGTATAAGCGTCTTTTTAATATACAAAAAACTGCACATTTTACAATAAACACTTCTACACAACTAATTAGAAGGACTTTGTTGAGTACAACCAATGTGAAAGATATTAATACTTTTTCCTCACATATCGACTCCCGAATTTGAAACTGGATGTGATGACCATGTTTTCGTTCTTCAAAGATTTTATCGATGTTTCCCTTTAAAACTTAAAACTTTGGTGGCGAATCTATAATTATTTAGAGCGTTAGTATATTCAGGTATTTTTTGTGGCGCGACAGGAAGCAAACAAGCATCATCCACTAAACTCGTGACCTCGTTTGACATTTGCACTACCAAGATTTTCTTCAGCTTCATCCCTTGAGAAAAAGGACCTTTAATGGAGTGCGATCTTGTCATGATTAGTTCACGTAATATCAATTATTTTAATTTAATGAATATTATATTAAATCAAATAAAATTAAATATTTATACATCTCCATATCATAATCGAAAGACATCCTGATTACGGTCCTCTATTTGCACTCCAGGTCTGAGAGCCCTCTTGGGAATCCCTCAACTATATGGTGCTCGAGCAGTGCTACATGATCAAACACCTCAGCATGTGCCCCTATATCAATATGACTCAGCACCTGCCTCGTCATCATCGACTTTGAAACGTCCCCCTTAACCTTTTTTATGACAGATAGTTTGTGATGCGTGGATGTCCTCCTACAATGAGAACTATTGAGAGCTATTCTACTTATAGTATGCGAAGGACCATCACCAACATCAATTGCATCGTTGCATATCTCTCTGTAGAAGTAGTGAGACTGAGAGACTTGTCATTCGAGATGATGATATAGTCTCTTTCCAGGGCCGGCCTTGGGCCAGGGCAAGCAGGCCCATGGCCTCAAAAAGTCGGGGGCCTCAAAATCGATTAAGTGTTAAAAAAAATTATAATAACTATTATAATAAAATATGGGAATGTGAAAATTATGACACAATATTGTTCCAGCCGAGCGGATGCATGATGTTTGGGAATGTCATGTCATTGTGTTGAGTTCGATTCTGGCCTAAAGCACTTGTTAAATAACATTGTTTTTACTATTTTTACTTAATGATATTAAAGACAACTTTCCTAAAAAGACCTCTGTATTAATATAAGTATATTTTTACTTACTGATATTAAAGACAACTTTCCTAAAAAGACCAAGTAAATTTTTTTAATAGGCATTAATATAAGTAATTAAAAAAATAACTTATATTAATATAAGTAAATAAAATACATGTATGCATCATACGGAACTTTTCAATTTTTTTAAAAATCAATTATATATAATAAATTTCATCATATCATATAATAAATTTATTTATTATTAAATAAATAAGATAAAATATAATAGATTATTTTTTAATGTCTAGTTATATTACTTTCTTATTTTATTTTATAAAAAGTATATTGTTAAATTTTATTTTATAATAATTAATTAAAATTTAAGAAATTCAGCATTATTTTTAATTAAGTTAGTATAATTAAATAGATAATAAATTAAACTATTAAAATTAAAATTATTTTGAACAATTTGATTAGAGTTAATTTAATTTGATATAGTATTTATAAAATTTTATAATTATGTTTAACTAGTTTAACTCCCCATATATTTATATCTCAATTCTAATAAAATATTGAGACTTTTATGGTTATGTCTTAAAGTTTTAAAAGTCCCGTTATTTTAAAATATATTCAAGGTTAATTACTTAATTTTTTTATTAAGATTCAACTTTTATTATTTGTCCAGGGCCTCTAAAAAGTCAGGACCGCCCTGTCTCTTTCTATTAGTTTCATTAATAAACAAACTATTTGTAATTAAAAAAAAATCCTATTGGTTTTAAAAAATATAGTGCCACCCCACACATGCAAATTATTTCGTACAGTTCGGTTCTAATCAAAACACTATACTAAATTTTTTCAAAATTCTCAATATCAACCTTTGCATTTAAATTGAATATAAATATAATTTGATAGAAACTAGAGACGGTAATGAGTGGAGTCGAACTCGTCCCAACTCGATTCGACTCGTTAAGAATTGATTCAATTTGAATGTTGGTTTGAATTTTTTTCGAACTTTTTTTTCAGTTCAAATTCGACTCGTTAAAAGTTCATGAACAATTCGGTTCAACTCATTTCACGGATTAAAAGTAGTTTTTAAAGTCTACTATTTTATATATTTGACACTTTAAATTAATATTTTTTAAATAGAAAATATAGTTATAAATTATTTTTATTATAAGATTTGAATTTATACAATATTGAATTTATTTATATAATTATTTTTAGAAATATTTTTTCACTTGAGAATATAAAATTTTAATTAAAACTATTAAATTAAAAGAAAATATATAACTAAGATTTGGAGAAAATCTTTAAACATACTCTTAAAGACAATATAATTAATCTCATATATAATCGAGTTGATTCATGAATATAACGAGTCGAATTATGTATTGTTCAAATTTAGCTCATTTAATTAACGGATTTAATTTTTAAGTCATATTCAAACTTATTTAATTCATGAACCTAATTCAACGATTTAATTTTCAAATTAAATTCTGAAATATTTTTGAATTAATTTGGTTCATTATCAGCCCTAATAGAAATCCATGTATTTGTATAAGATTTTTTAAAAATCTGGTGTCATCCCCACATATTACTTACACCAGATTTTTAAAAAAACTAACACTTTTAATATATGAATTTGATATACTACAAATTTGATATGAATGTATATGATTGTTGCATTTGTATTAGATTTTGTTACAATAGATTTTTAAATTTTTTAGATATTCTAATTATGTTTAACAAGCGGGGGGAGGGAAAAGCGTAGTTATTGGAGTAAGTTCCTCTAAACATATCATTCAATGTAATAATATAACAATGGGCCAAATCCAGGCCTAAATATAACAACCAAACAATATTTAAACCATGAAACTCATCACTAACACTCTTCGCACCCCTTTACTATTTTAAATTGAGCATCCACCCCCATCCACTAAAAAAAACTGCCAAAATTTTCTCTCAAAACTAGACCCAAAAAAATAGATGTGTGCACGGTTTAGTTAAACCCATAAATATTGTTAGATATTTGAATGCAATTGAATAGCATATTCAACACAATCTGAAAAGTATACCATGTCTTATATACATGTCTACAAACTTGGGTTGGATAGATAAATGAATTCAAGAGATTCTGTTCAAATCTTCAAGTGTTTTATAGGACAATGTGTGTGTTTGTTAACCAAGTAGGCTACCGCCACCTCACGTTTAACCCTGTTCTTACCGTGGTTTCATGAAGCTACAAAAGCAAGCTTCTCTAAAACGTGGGGTAACACTGAATTTTTTGTCAAAAGCCAAACATAGTGAATATCGGTTTGGATCAACATAAATGGATCAAAGCGATTAGGTCGGCCCAAGGTCCACACATTCCATTAATAGTTTGTCCATACCAATATATAGACATAATTTTAAAAACATATTAACAGTCATAAATGACCGCTCTCAAATAAAGAAACACATGACTTAACGTCCTTTATTATTTTCAATTAGACAAATAAACACATACCATAATGAGTAATAAATTAGTCTAAACAATTCCAAACAATGAATACTCTATATAAACCGATAATCACCGATCATAAAAGGACACATTCTTGATACGTTCACATCCCGTCAATTATCTATGATTCTTACGCGCTCTGCACCAATAAAATTATCAAATGTACTATGTTCACCTTGTTAATTGGTGAGGCTAATTCCTTTTAACTAAATTTTTTCTAAATCCTCAAATATGCAAAATGTTAGCTTGTTAAGTGTTTCATTGTGTTATGTGGAAGTTGCATTCGTGATTTCTAGAATTTCTTTTATGAGAAACTTTACAAAGTACCTAAACATTGGTCAAAAATACTAAAAGAAAAGGAATCTTGCCCTGCATGGCTGCATAATATCACCCATTCTTCTTCCCTTATTCATACAATATGAATTAAGTGAAGAAACATATCATGTGTAGAAACATGCAAGATTGTTAGACAAATAAAATTAAAGATATGATAAAAGTGATAAAAAAAGACAAATGAATTGAATAAAATATGTACGATTTAGATTTCAAGATCTGAATGGTTTCTCCTTATCAATTATCATCTCCAAATCGTATAGCTTATTAACACACATGGATTCTGATTTTTTGTCACATTTTTCAATTACATTAGCTTTAATATTAAATTTTGAAAGTTAATTGTATCTAGTTAGTGATAGTTGAAATGTTATTATTATAGTATAAAGTTGATGGAGATGTTTCAATTTTTTGGAGAATGAATAATATCATGGAAACTGGAAAGTGATAACAGATAGATAGGAAATTAAAGTGGGAAATAGGTGTGATGATTTGATGAGGGATAGTTAGGTGTGTGTTGCACATGTGCTTCTAGATCTTGAATGTGAAATGAAATGAACCCACTCATCTCATGCTATCTTTTTCTTTTTTATTAATAATAAAACTCTAAACCCATATATTTAGGAACAACAAATGAAAAGAGAGAAAATTTAAATTTATATAAATTTTAATTTTGTTTTTAATTGGCATCATGGGGGTGGTTGAGATAAAAGAAGAGAGACACAATTTAATTTTTAATTTTTAATTAATAAAAAAAATGTGATTGATTGTGTGTAAGTACAGGTGTTATAGTTGTGTCTACGTAAGTATTTTCCTAAAATTCTATGTGTTTTATTTCGGTTTAGGGGTTCACCTTTAACCTTTGTGTGTCTATTTTTGAACGTGAGCTTATATCACACGTCATCTCTTACGTATGTTTTGGTGTTAAGGTTTTAGTATTGAAAAACCTTTTTCGTGAGTATTTGAAGTCATTTGTAGTTAGTTAACCACCTTAAAAAATGTCACAAATGATGAATTTCTTTTAAGATCCATTTGATACGCATAATAATAAGTAAGATAAAGAGTTTAATAAAAATATCATAAAACACTTGCATGATAAATATTTTTGTAGGGAAGAAAAGATGGATGGCATGTTGATGTGAAACTCTTCGATACTAATGCAGTATGAGTATGATAAATAAAACTAATATTAAACTTATTTATTAACGATGGTCAATATATAAAATTGTAGGTCAATTATAGATGATCTATTATTACAACATAATAGAAAGTTAGGTGTAACTAACTTAACAAACATTGGACGATGTAAACTATAGTAAGGAAAAAAACAGAAAAATTAAAATAAAAAGAAAGAAAGAAAAAAGATGAATGAAATCAATAACTTCATGCTAAGATAAGATTGTGAAATCAATTACTACTTTGCGAATTATTCAATCTTCTCTTTGTAATTTTTCAAACTTTGAAGTAAAGTTTATCAAACGTCAAGCGAATATAATTGCTCATTCATTAGCAAAGGCGGCCAATTCTTGGACTAGACATAATGTTACTCATAATATTCCTCATTGTATTGATTTTTTAATTCATAATGAAAGAAGTTAATTTTGCTTTGCTAAAAAAAAAATTTAATAACTAACTTCCACTAAAATAATATAATGGTAGTTATAAATTGAAACCATTAATTCGCAAAAGCCTAAGAAAATAAATACAAATACTACAAGACTATATAATGTGTTTTCAACTATAATAGAATGTATATCGTGGATGCCAATGCCAAGTTAGCGAGAATGAGGATATAAGATGGAGAGCCTTTATGAAAATGTCAACCACTTTATTTAGAGAATGAATATGCATCAAATAGATTACTTTTGCTTCAACTTTTTCTCAAACAGATGTGACAATTTATTTGAATATATTTTCCGTGCTCCTGGAAGACGAGATTGATGGTAATGTGAATAATTGAATTGTTGTCGCCAAAAATTGTGACAGGTTGGGAACGATGTGACAATCTATTTGAATATGTTTTCTGTGCTCCTGAAAGACGAGATTGATGGTAGTGTGAATAATTGAATTGTTGTCACCAAAAATTATGACAGGTTGGGAATGATGAAAACCCATATCTCAGAGGAGGTATAAAAGTTAGTGTTTTTTATATGTAGTGTTAGTAAGAGCTCATTATTATGCCTTTGAAGAAGATGTTGATGTTTACGCTCAATAATACCATTTTGTTGAGGTGTGTTTATGTAAGAAGTATGATGAATAATCTCACATTTCATATAGAAACCTCTAATATGGAATTCAAGACCACTATCAGTTAATATTTCTTTAACAATTTTATGAAATTGAGTTTGAATTAGAGTGACAAAAGATTTTACAAGATTAGAAGTTTCACATTTTAATTTCATTAAGTAAATCTATCAAAAACAGCCGTGATCATCCACCACAGTAAAAAAATACCTATGTCCTAACATGGACGGGTGGGAAAACATCCCTAAACATCCATATAGATTAAAGCAAAATAGTTTGTAGAGTAAGTAGTGCTATTAGCAATAGGTAAACGTTTGTGCTTAGTAGAAATACAAAAAAGCAAAAGACATGGTGTGTTTCGAAAATCCAGCTAAAAAAATATTTTTATTGATATGCATAACGATTTCATGAGAAAGATGACCTAGACGATAATGTCATGGGTTGCAATAATTGATATTGGGGGGCCTAAAAACTTTTAGGAGATAATTAAGGGAACGAATGGGGTGGTGGGGATCTGTGAGAGAATATAGCCCTTGATGAAGATTAGTTTTACCAGTCATCTTCAAGACACAATTCCCCTATATTAGGAATTTATTATAATAAAAAACGAATTCTCAATTAAGGGGTCTAGTGAGTTTAGGTACATAGACGAGGTTGGTGTAAAATTCAAGAATGTATAAGAATTTTGTGAGATAGAATTCTTGGGTGAAATGAATAATGCTAGACTTAGATGTGTTAACTTTGGCATCATTGGGTAACCTAATTGTTATAGTATGGATAGTCTTAAGTTGCTAAAAAATGATCGACAATGACACAAATGATCTGTGACCCCTGTGTTCAAAATATAGGTATTACTCTGATTTAAAGAAAAAGGTTTAAGAAGAATACTTGAAGAGTTGTTTAAAGATGTGTGAAAATGGTGAATTTTGGGAGAGCTTGGAAGAAGTTGTTGAAGTAGAGCCAAAATAACTTTATGTTGATCAAGAATATAAAAAATTGTTTCGTTCTTCAGGGCAAGGATCATTGAAGTTGTCATGGATGACATATTCTGGTGTGTCAGCGCAAGTATAGCTTGGTTGGTGTTGACTCTCTTGAGATAAGGGGGGTAATCCAAGCTTTTTAAAGCCGGCTTCTTTCATATGGCCATGTTTATGATAATAACTGCAAGCTTTAGGCTCCTCTTCCTCAAACAAAAATGACGCCTTTGTTCGATTAATCTGGTGAACGAGGTCGTTAGGTTGAATTGTTGAAATATGATAAAATCTCCTCTTCTTCAAAATTAGTAGAAAATTGACGTTCTTGCTGAATAATGAGTGAACACACCTTGTTGATTTGAAAGAAGTTTATTGCTAGTTGAGGCTTTTGATAAACCATATGACATAATAAGATTCTCTGTAGAACTTCGTGGTAGTTAAATTTTTCTTGAAGATCAGCAGTTTGAACAGTACAAGAATAATGCTCCCCTGCGACGTGACATTTGTAACGTGATAATCATGTGGCAAAAAAAGACATTTGAGACGTGGTTATCACGTCACTAAAAATTTTAGATAATAAAATAATCAGAGTAACATTAGTACATAGTGTATTAGTTTTTTTTATTAAAAAAAAATTGTGGCATGAAAATCACGTCGCAACATATTTTATAAAATAAATAATTAAAACGTTGCATCTTTCTGAAGGAGGGAAATTTGAAAAATTCAAAAAGCACGTTGTGACTTGTTTATCACGTCGCAACTTTTTTAGAGAGAAAATAGTTGACATTGAAGTGATGTGTTCTGAACTTTGTGCATGTTGAGTAATTAAGTATTATGACTGTTGGGGTGCAATGCGGATGTTGCACTGGGTTATTGTCAAAGTTCTGTATTAGAAACCTAGTAGCTGGACTAGAGTTAATAAACTTTATTTGTACCTTATGCAGATTCTTCTTACCCAAAAAGAAATCAATTGGTTGAAGTTCATTTTGGACTAAATGAATATCTATAGATCCACTCTGAAGCGTCCTATGTTGTACTCTTCATTTATCTAGTATCTCTTTGGTTATCATTATGTCGGACAAGTTTCAGAAGACATTCTTAAGGCTCCCAAGGTTTTTGATTCAATTGTTGTAAAATTTATTGCCAGAATTCTGATTGTTGGCATTTTGCGGATGTTCGTGGAATGGTTTACGATGTAAACTTTGCGGCAAAAAAAATCTCCAAAAGGCTATGTTCCTAGAAGGGTCCATGTCCCTTCAAGTTCATTTGCTCCACCTCATGCTTCTACAAATGTATTGCCTCCCACTATGAAGGCTTACTTAGACATATGTGTGAACATGATTCAGACTTCTGCTTAGATCATATATGATCACTTAATTGTCTGTTTTGATGTTAAAGCTCTTGAAGAAAGAGCAAAGGAATACCGAATGATTGCTTTGGTTGGAAGCATAAAGGAAGTCATTGCAGCAATAAATGGGGAGCTTGAGAACTCAAGAATTAAATTCCATGTGTGTATCATTTGTTGTGTGTTGTTCAAATAAATCCGAATATAATTTCATCCCGAAATACAAATTTCAATGTCCACTCAAATCAAATTTCAACAATATATGAAAATTTCCAAACATTAAAAAAGGGAGACTGAAATTGCATTGCAGTCGGTATTGTTTTTTTTTTCTGTCAATTATTTGATCTCTGTGTATATGTAATTTGATTTATTGCATTTGTATAATTCGTCTGTAATTTGTATGTAATCTTATCCTTCATTTGTTAGACATGTACCTTAAGACACCTCTCAATTTATTCAATTAGAGTTGAACCCATATTAATATATTTTTAGTTTTTTGCAATTTGATATAAGTCAAGACAGTTAGCGTTACTTGAATCTCAAGTTAAAAGTCTTAAATCAAAATTTTAAAAAACATGATTAAAATCAAATATGTTGTAATTCAAATTATGAACTTAATTAAAAGTTAAAATTTTGCTCCATATAACTCATTACATTTTCCTTCCTCACTTTAACTCCAGTTAAAATAATTGTTTCTTAAATTTAACCTTTAAAAAATCGATTTATTTAAACTCATTCTAAACTAATTCATCTCCATATTCTCACCTATGAAATTCCAATAAAAGTTTATACTATCTTCTAAGTTGACTTACAAAAATAACATAAATAAATTTAACGTACTACTAGTAAAATACTAAGACCACCTCCAGCGGTGGATTTTCACTTTGGTTCGCCAGCATGGATAGTAACTTTTCCACTGTAGCCATTCAAAAGCCAATGCCAGCGTGGTCATCATCCCATAATATTACAACGGTTCTTTTTTATATTATAATGTTATAATATTAAAAAGAGCCGTTCAACAACGACTATTCTTTTTTTTTTTAAGTTATTTTTTTGTTATAAATTTAGTTTTTCAAAAATAACAAAGACTTATGTTAGTGAGGCATCATCGGATAACCCAGATACACCTTCAAGTTATGAGTTTACCTCATCATCACCAATGGAGCGTCCAATGGGACAAAAAGCAGCAAAAAGGAAGGGTAAGGCAAAGGAAATTCCAAATGCAACGCAAGATGCAAGGAATAAAAGATTAGTGTCAATGGAAAGACTAGCGCAAAGTAAGGAGGACGAGATAGAATTAAAGGTAGTGCAACTAATGATGAAAGACACTTCTACTATGAGCGATAGTCAACGAGATATTCATGAAAAATATTGTAATAAGATGGAAAAAAATGGAATGTAGTTAGTATCACTTATGTAAAATGGTCATTAGTACCACTTTAATTTATCAACACCTATGTAACATGGTCATTAGTACCACTTTAATTTATCAACACCTATGTAACATGGTCATTAGTACCACTTTAAATTATAATAAATATTATGTCATTCAAACTAGCCGTTATTCAAACTAGCCGTAATTCAAACTAGCCGTTATTCAAACTAGCCATTATACTAACTAGCCGTTACTCAAACCATTATATATACTACCACTTATGTCATTGTTTTCTCATTCTCATCTTATTCTCCTCTCATTATTTACTAAAATGGATTCAGACGATTCAGATAATTACGATCAAGAATTTTGGGAGTTGGTTGAAGAAGAATTTATGGACGACAGTGAGGAAGAACATGAGGTTCAAAATGAACTTCAATCTGGAAGTTCCTCTAGGCCAAAGAGAAGAACAACGATAGATTGAGGTCGTGAAGAAGGGCATAATCGATTGTTCAATGACTACTTCTCAGAAAATCCAGTATACACAGATGTTCAATTCCGAAGAAGGTTCAGAATGCATAGGCATGTATTTCTTCGAATTGTAGATGCCCTTGGAAATCATGATGAATATTTCCAAATGAGGGTTGATGAAACTGGTAAAATGGGTCTTTCACCATTGCCGAAATGTACATCTGCTATTCGTATGTTGGCGTATGGGTCTGCTGCTGACATTGTAGACGAATATGTTTGAATCGGTGAAAGCACTTCAATTGAGTGCTTACAAAGATTCGTTCAGGGCGTGAATGTTGTATTTGGGGCTGAGTATTTGAGAAAGCCTAACAACACTGATGTTGAACATCTTTTACAAATGGGAGAGTCACATGGCTTTCCAGGTATGTTGGGTTCCATTGATTGTATGCATTGGGAATGGAAAAATTGTCCTGTTGCATGGAAAGGACAGTTTTGTCGAGGTGATCATGGTAAGCCCACAATCATGCTTGAAGCAGTGGCATCACAAGACTTATGGATTTGGCATGCTTTTTTTGGTATTGCAGGTTCAAACAATGACATTAATGTGTTAAACCAATCCAACGTGTTTAACGATATTTTGGAAGGACATGCTCCTAATGTGCAATATACAATCAATGGGACACCATATAACATGGGGTATTATTTAGCAGATGGTATATATCCCGAGTGGGCTACATTTGTCAAGACCATTTCAATGCCACAGGTAGAAAAGAAAAAGTTATTTGCTCAACATCAAGAATCAGCTAGAAAAGATGTGGAGCGGGCATTTGGAGTGCTTCAATCTCGATTTGCAATTATACGTGGCCCAGCACGTGCCTGGCACATGGACACCCTCAAGCATACCATATATGCATGCATAATATTACACAACATGATTGTTGAAGACGAACGACATACATATGGAGGTAATTTTGATTACTCTTATGATAATGTGGATGACAACAACTCAACAACCGAAACATTTAGCGGTCCTCATCCGAATCTTGCAACAAGACTACAAAGAAGAGCAAGTATTCGAGAAAAACAAGTTCATCGTCAACTTCAAGGAGATTTAGTCGAGTATATTTGGGAACGTTTTGGACATGTATTTAAGTTTAATTTATTATGTGATGTTATTTATTTTTATTATTTTTAATTATATCTCATGTATTTGAGATTAATATTAATTATCATTTTGAATTATAAGTTTAATTTGAATTTTATTTATTTTATATCAATTTTAATTTAAATAATTAAAATTATTATTTTAATTACTATAAAATTTAATATGAATAAAATATTAATTAGTAAAATAAAATCGTGGGACCCAATATGAGTTCTTAAGAGTTGCACCATTGGAGCGAAAAATTAGTTGAGTTGCTTTAAGCTGACGTGACTTAAGGAACCCAAAAATGGGTTCACCATTGAAGATGTTCTAATAAGACACTCTCTTAGGCTCTGACACATAAATTAAATTAACTACACGCACATCGATAATCAACACAGTCACACCCATAAATGTGCACAAAACTTGGTTAACTAACATGTTGCGTGAAAAATGTACTCCCTCCGTCTCATAATAAGTGTCCCATTTGAGTAATGCGCGGTTTTTAAGAAAATGATTGGATGTGTTGGTTTTAGTAAAAAAGTTAATGTCATTTACTAGAATACCCCTATTAACAGTAGTTGAATAACGTGAAAGTTAATAAATAGGGGTATAATAGTGGAAAAATAATAATGATTGATGCATTGGAATTGTAAATGGACAATTAATTTGAGACAAGGAAAAACTGCAAATGGGACACTTATTATGAGACGGAGGGAGTATGAAATATGTGAATGTATGTTTAAGGGTATTATATTATTCAAGATAACAACAACACACAACAAAAAAAGGAATAGATTAGAATTTAGAACAAATAAATACATGAATGAAAATATAGATGTTGTTGCGTGAACGGAAAGTATACCCCAGCTTAATTAAGCAACTTTGAGTTTATCACTATTTATGGGCTTGAGGTGAGTTAGTGGTCACTATAGCTTTTGACGTTGCACCAAATGATTATATATCACTAATTAGTTACTTGTTTTTGTGATCTGGAATCACTTATTGGCTTATCTTGGTGTGCCCATTGAAAACAACAACCTTGATAACTTGTAGTTGAGAGGGAATATCATAAAAACTGCTTCTATGATTCTAATTTTGGCCATTAAATAATATAAATATTGATTAACATAAAGGGACTTTTAAATTGATGTTAAGTTGAGTTTTTTTTCTCTCTTTTCATTTTGTCGGCAAGTTCTGAATTGGTTACAGCTTATAAAGTTGATTTATTTAGCATCTAATTAATGTTATTCTTTTTGGTTACATAGTTAATGTTATTTAATTATCAATAATTTTAATGTTAAAAAATGCTAGATGCTTTTCCTTAATCGAATCTCCTCCATGTATAATAACACAAACTAATCTATAAGATTAATAGATGATAAAACTCTCTAAAAAAAAATAAAGAATACCCACAAACGTCTAATTATATTGGGTTAAATAAGTTTTTGGTCCCTACAAAATTACCAAATTTTGTTTTAAGTCCCTTCAAAATTTTCCTTCAAATTTCAGTCCTTACAAAATTTTCCGTCTTAAAAAATGGTCCCTGACGTTAAAAGCCACTAACGGCTGCTGATGTGTCAAGACAGGTGGAAATTTTTTAAACTAATTGTTAATTGTTTTAATCCAGCGTGTTATTAAAAGGACCACTCATCATTCCTTTGCCCTAATTCATCTTCTTCATCTTCTGCCTCCATCGTGACCTATTTCCTCTTCTTCTTCTTTTGCCCTAATTCCTCAGCTTGCATAACTTGGTGCTTCTTCTTCGTTCTTTCGTTTTAGTTCTTCTTCGTTCATCTGCACATATGTCGTCTGTTTCAGTGAAATCGCGATTTGGTGGTAGGTTTTATGGGTGTCAAGCTCGGATGGTGATGTATCAATGTCACAATGGGCCAAATAAGGGGAGGTTATTTTGGAGATGTCCTTACTGGAAGAATGCTGATACTTGTAATCTATTCATATGGGCTGAAGATGTTGGTGAAATTTCTGGAAATGAAGATCTTACCATTAGGAATTCAGAGTTTGATGTCATGGAATCTGTGGGATATATGAAGTCATTGTATGAGGATGCAAGGAAGAAGAACAAGAACTTGAAGGCCAAGTTGAAAATATTGGAATTTCATGGAAAAATAAAGATGTTGGTTCTTGTTGTGTCCTTTATGATTAATTTGTATTTTTTGTTCAAGTGTAATTACTGAGTTGTTTAGGCTTGTGAACACTTGATAATGTAGTTTGGTTATGTTCATTGTTTGATGTATTTGTTTGATGTTATTGTTTGATGTTCTTGTTTAATGAAATACAATGTAGTTCTTGTTTCAATTTAGTTTGTTATGATACACATAAATGAAAAACCAAAGCAACTGATAACATAAGAGTGGTTCATAATACATTTTAGGTTCAGTACAAAACAAAAGAGATACATCCAAAAGTGGTTCATAATACATCTTCATAATACATCTTAGATCCAGTTCAAAACAAAAGAGATACATCCAAAAGTGGTTCATAGTACATCACACAAATGTTTCAAAGTAAATAACAAAACAGTAGGACAATTTTGGATCACTGAGTCATGCTCTTTTGGATGTCAGCCCATGGCTTTCTACCACTAGCACTGCTCACAGTAGAGTCTTCATCAGGAATTTCAAGTGGATCATTTTGATCCCTTCCAGGCCCTTGTATATTTTTTGCCTTCAAAGTCCTTAGTCTATCACTCTTTCTAATTGGAGATGCAGCAAGATTGGACTTTTTCCTTGGTGATATCATTGCCTTCACCTATTAAGACAAAAAACAGTTAACAATGGTTTATAAACACATCATGCCAAGGTATATCACCACTTGTTACAAACTTACAGGGTCACTCATAGTTGACATAGTTGGCTTGTTGGCAGCTTTGGACACCTTTGGAGCAATGGATGGTTTGACAGGTTTTGGAACCTTGGGGCATTTTCCAATAAAGGTCTTGGGACCAGATCTTTTACTCTTGACAGGACTAGTATCAATTCTCAATGGTGCAATATCAAGTATTTCCTCATCATCTAACAAGGCCTCCAATTCATCAGGATCAATTCCACAATACTTTTTCATTGCCTCAGCTGAACTAACAGTGTTTTGTGAATGAGGCACATCTTCATTGCTATGAGGCACATCATTAGCTTGCACATCATTAGCTTGATTCTCACTTACAGCTTCATTGCTAGGAGGCACATCTTCAGCTTGATTCTCACTTACAGCTTCATGTTGTGGCACATCATTAGCTTGCACATCATTAGCTTGCACATCATTAGGTTGATTCTCATTGCTAGGAGGCACATCTTCAGCTTGCATATCTTCAGCTTGATTCTCACTTACAGCTTCATGTTGTGGCACATCATTAGCTTGCACATCATTAGCTTGATTCTCATTGCTATGAGGCACATCTTCAGCTTGATTCTCACTTACAGCTTCATGTTGTGGCACATCATTAGTTTGCACAGAACCTCCTACATTTGCAGTAGACTTTGACTTCTTTGATTTCCCTCCTACATTTGCAGTAGACTTTGACTTCTTTGATTTCCCTCCTACTTGCACAAAAGCCTGCAACCAATGTAATTGTAAGAAAATCAACCAAAATAAGTGTAACCAATTTAGTTCAATTACTTACCCTTTTTTTGACTCCAGAAGTTCCCACATTAGGTGTTTGGCTTCCTTGGGTGGGTGCAACACCTGTTGGTACATCTGTTGGTACATCTCTTGGTACATCTCTTGCTACTTCACCAACAATAACTGCTAGCTGTTTGTTTTTCTTACAAGTTCTTTTGTTATGTCCATATTCAAAGCAAATCTTGCACCTATGATTTGTGTTAGTCCTTTGCCACCTTGTTTGACTTTCTTCATCAGCCTCTCTTCTTCTCAATTTCTTTGGTCTGCCAGGACCTCTCTTATAACTAGGTGGCAAGATTTCAGGGTCAGTGGTCTTTGGCCATTTGTTTTGGCCATTAATAGGACTGATAACTTCATTGTAACATGATACATAGGTAGACTTATGATAACACTTGTGTACATAGTTAATGGGGTTATCTACCTTCCTATGTATGGCTGCAACAGCATGTCTACATGGGATCCCTACCAAGTCCCAAAAATTACAAGAACAAGTATGTTTTGCCAAGTCCACAACAAAACTATCTGTGAACATTACATGAGTAACCTGAAATGTTAATCTACCTCCATAAGTGGGCAGCCAACTAGCACTTTTTTCTATCTCCCTATCTAACCTTCTAAGTGGCTTAGACATAATCACTCCTTTGTAATTCTCTACCTTCTCCCTAAGAGTGGCAAACCTACCCATTAGATAGTTCCTAATCCATTCAAACATGGTAAGTATAGGTTTATCTCTTTGCATCAAAATAGTAGCATTAAAAGATTCACTTAGGTTGTTCATAAGAACATCACACTTAGAGTAAAAGGGAAAGGCATGCTTACACCACTTATTCTTGGGAATAGCATTCATCCATTCATAGGCATCTGGATTTGCCTCTTTAATTTGATTCATCTTAGCCTCATGATCTTCAAAATAGGTTGCCTTTGCTGCAGTCATTATTAGATCTCTATAGAGTGTACCACCCCCAAACTTCTTCTTGAAGTTAGCATACAAATGTCTTAAGCAAAATCTGTGCTCAAATTCAGGATAGTCTTCCTCAAATACATTCACCAATCCCTGCATATAAAGACCTAAGTTAATATCTAAAATCACATATAATCACATATAAGGAAAGAAAGATTAACAAATAACACCTTTTGCTGATCAGAAATGAAGCAACACCTATTATCAGAACCTATGTCTTCAAGTAGCAACCTCATAAACCAGCTCCAAGAGTCCCTACACTCAGTCTCCACAACACCAAAGGCAAGTGGAAGATACTGATCATTAGCATCCCTACTGACAGCTATCAACAATATTCCACCATATTTGTTCTTTAAGTGACAACCATCCAATCCTATGAAAGGTCTACAACCATTCTTGAATGCTCTCTTTGTACCATCAAAGCACATGTAGCACCTTTCAAACTTAGGTGGCAAACCAGAAATGTTCAACTTAAATGTATTACCTATACATGCCCTTCTCAATTCAGCTCCATATGACCATAACATACTATACTTCTTGGCTGAGTCACCTTCAACAACCCTTCTAGCTATTTGCCTTGCTTTGAAAGCCCTACATCCAGTAATTTCTGTGGCAAACCTCAATCTAACATCAGAAACAATCTCATTCAATTTCACACCTGAATTGTTCTTCAACTTGTCCACAATTATTCTAGACACCCAATCAGCATTAGCATTCTTGTTGAAGAACTTTCTTCCACATTTGTGCTTCTGAATTAAAGTCTTAATCCTGAAAGATTCAGTTCTCAAAACTCTACTGCATAAAAAAGTGTAACCACATTGTTGTTTATCCTTACAAATAACCCTGCACCTTTCCCCATCATTTTTTGGCAAACTTAACTTCCCTACCATTCAACACATTGTGTTCCAGTACAACCTTTTTAAATTGCTTCAGAGATGAAAATTCCATTCCAACCTTGAACTTAAATTCCTTTCTAAGTTTTTCATCATCCCTAAACCTTATCACTGAAGGCCTACCATCATCACTATCATCATCTGCCCCACTATCAAGCTCATCTGTTAAGTATTCATCATCAATTAAATGTTCCCTTTCCATCTCTGCTGTCATCATTCCTGTATGTATCCCACCTGCACCATTTTCTACTCCACCTGCACCATTTTCTACTCCACCTGCACCATTGTTGATCTCTTCACATACATCTTCATCAATATCATTCATCCTCTCCTCTTCACTATCATCAAAATGTATGCCATCCAAAGAGTCTTCACTTGATTCACCATCTTCACTTTCCTCCACATTAACATTTTCTTTTTCTTTTGGCTCAGTGTATATCTCAATATCAGACTTTGTCTCCTCAGCACACATAGCTAACAATGTTGCATCCTCATCATTAACAAGTGGTTTTAGATCATTTTCAAGTGAGCCATGTTCGGACTTCCACCACATTTTCACATCTTCCTTTATAAATGAAGCATCCAAAGACTTAAGTAAATCACATGCTTCAAAATATGACCAGAAATCTGGGTCCTGACCAGCTATAGCAAAAACATCGCCCCCTTCATATGATACCCCTTCATCTCTTACAAATTTTCCATTGGTAAAAAATACAACCTTAAATAACCCCATTCCCTAAACATTTCAAGTAAACCAATGGTATATCAGACAGTGACTTGACAACAAAATAAAACCCTAAACAATGGTATATGGCATGCAAGGAACAACCAACCCTAAACAATATTCAAGACAGAAATTCGCAATTAATAAACAATAGAATGAGAAAGTGGGACTTACCTTGTCGTTTTTTGGGACCGGAGCACTCAAAACCAGGAGTTGTCGTTGTTGGGACCACTTGAATGAAAAGGAAACGAAAGGGTTGACAGAAGAGGGACCACGAGAGAGAAGAAGAGGGACCAGATGAAGAAGACAACGTTAAAGATAAGGGTGGATTAACAATTGGTTTAAAAACACGCTGGATTAAAACAATTAACAATTGGTTTAAAAAATTTCCACCTGTCTTGACACATCAGCAGCCGTTAGTGGCTTTTAACGTCAGGGACCATTTTTTAAGACGGAAAATTTTGTAAGGACTGAAATTTGAAGGAAAAATTTGAAGGGACTTAAAACGAAATTTGGTAATTTTATAGGGACCAAAAACTTATTTAACCCAATCATATTTCGTTAATATATATGATTTTATCAATTTGTCATTATTTTAAAAATATATAATTTATGCAAATTAGTTTGTTTTCTTGCACTATTAAAATATTAATAGACATATAGTAAAAATAAATTTATTTATTTTGTAATTTAATATTATAAATAAAATAATTATAATTTAATAAATAAACTATTTTAAAATATAATAATGTTAAGTTAATAGTAAAATATATTTAGTAAAAAAAAAGACTTGATGAATTAGAGTGGTTAAGTGTTTATTAAATACTTTATTTAAAATTAAATAAATAAATGATGTTTACATGTGATTCCTATGATATATTACTAGTATTTATTAAACGCTACCATTATGAATGACATCAGACACTTAGTTTAAGAAATCCTCTTTTTATTGAAATCCTTACTTATAAAAAATAAACACACTTTTTGACAAAGGTGAGTATATATATATATATATATATATATATATATATATATATATATATATATATATATATATATATATATATATATATATATATATATCACATATGAATGATGATATCACACACATTTAGGGTGTGCTTGGTTGTAAAGAGAAAGTGAGAAGAGAGAAATAGGTGAGAGAGGGTATGAGAAGAGAGAAATAGATAAAAAATAAAAAAGATTTATAGGGTTGTTTGTTATAAGAGAAACATGAGAGAAATAAAAGAGAAAGAAGTGTGTTAAATGTTGAAAAGACAAAATTATCCTTACTATAAAAATATATAAAAATATTATGTGTTTGACTTAATTAAAAAGATGCAATGGCAAATATGGAATAACTCAAATAATTGTTTCTCTTTCTCCTTTCTTCTCATTTGTGGGAAGATTAGAAAAAGTAATGGGGCCCACACAATTTCATTCTCTCTTCCCTATTTCTCACCAAACCAAACAAGAGAAATGAGTAATCTCTCTTCAACTTCTCTCTCACCAACTTCTCTCTTTCCTACTTCATCTAAAACAAATACACCCTTAGTAAAAAATGTAGAATTGTTGGGTGGAAGTGATAGAGTGTTTATAAATATTTTTACTAAAAATAAATAGATAAGATTCCAGTATTCCACTGTATACGTGTTTATTAGGTATTATCACTATAGATGCTTTTATATTTATCTTCTTCAAAAAAGACTAGCAAGATTAAACCTAAGATGCCTAGATTTAAGGTCTGTCATTTTACCATTTTGAACAATCCCTTGAATTTGTGTGCATGATCTTTATATATATTTTTTTTAATAAAACAAACTCAACGACTTTCATTAATCAAAAGATGTTCAATACAAAGAGAAATCGAACTCAATAAACTATGTCGAACTCAAGAATTGGCCGCCTCGCAAGAGAATGAGCAACCAAATTCGCTTGACGTTTGACAAACTTTACCTCAAAATTTGAGAAGGACTGTAATAAATTACAAATTGATTCAATAATAATAAGACAAAACTCAGAGTCACCCCTTTTTATTTGAATGGACAGCTTGTGTAACAATTTGTATGCATGATCTTTATATTAATAATAAAGATATTGGTTAAAGTAGTTGTTGTGAAATTGAAAATTAAAAAATTTAAATATGTCAAAAGAAAAAAATATAGTGTGAGAATTACAACCGCAATAATCAGTCTCAAGTAATAATAATTTATCAACCAAAAGTGTAGTAAATAATAATAATAATAATAATAATAATAATAATAATAATAAAAACACTAAAGAATCAACACATAAAACTTATTTATCCAACTCGATCTAAAATGATTTACTATAAAATAAATAACAGTTTTTTGATCCATTACCAATCAACAGACTTAGTCAAGAGACTATAAATGAGTTATAAAAAATTAGCACAACATATTCATGCGAACACCTCTTAATTTTTATTCGTTTGAGACTCAATATATATTCCTCTCAATATATGAATCACTAAATATCAATATGTATGAAGTGCTTTCCAACCCTTAGATTAAACCCAAAGATTAGAAACCTATTCTCAACAAAACTGGCATAAAACAATTTTAAGTGTGACACATGAAACAAATTGCTTCAATTCCTATTTCACACTACTTTGCAGTCCTTATACTGGGGCCTCACGAGCGAGGTAGTAGCCATAAAGATGAATGATGAGTTTTTAAGGCAAGCATCAACAAATGATGACGATGTCAATTTACCGATCAAATACCTCGTTCTCTCTCCAAACATGAACCACTCTTCGACAAAATTGGTCTAATACAAACAATGTTTGAACCTTCACTTAGGTAGTAACTTGGTGAACACATCTGTCATATTGCCTTCTAAAACAACTTTTTTAACCACAATCTCATTTGATTCAATCACACCTCTAACGAAGTACAAATGAATGTTGATGTGCCCTCTCACGACACATTTGATAATTAACCAAATCAATTGCACTTTGACAAACAAATTGTATCTTCATATATACTTGAGTGATTTCTTCTCCAATCATACCTCTTAACCAAATGTCTTCTTTTAAGCCCTTCAACTATGACAATATACCTTGATTGAGTTATAGATAATGACACAATAGATTAATAATCTACCTTCCAAGTAATAGTCGTCTCATACAATATAAATACAAAACCTAACTAGGTTTTTATAAATGTCCACATTTCTAGCATAGTTTGCATCTCCATATCCCTCCAAAGCATCATTCCCTTAAGTTGTCTATGTTATCTTCAAACCATTATTTAATGATAAATTCAAATACCTCAACATCTACTTCAAAATATTCAAATAAACTCAACGCAAAATTTTCATAAACCGACTTACTATACTAATAAAATATGCTAAACATGGTCTACTACAAACCATACCATACATAATATTTCCAATCCCACTGGTACAAAGAATATTTTCCATCATATTCTTCTAACCATAGGTTTAAACACATTGTATAACCAAAAACTTATAACTTTGTAGGTTACACTTCTCTACAACTAGATGTGAAAACCTTACCATTATCCCAATCTATAATCTTTCAAGTAGAAAACCTCACCACAAATTGAACTTTTGCAACCATAATTTTCGATACTTTAACCTTCAGGTCTCTGCACTTCATTCTCATACGAAGTCATCAAAGATAACATTTATACTTGTAATTAATTTTGATTCTCCATGTTTCATCTTCCACAACTTGTATCCCATGACACATTCAGGATAACCAATTAACACATCTCTAATTTCTAGCTTGCATTGATTAATATGCATAAACACCAAAATTCTAAAACCTTCAAAATAGATATCAGTTTTCCACGCTAAACCTTCGCATGTGTCTTGAAACCTATTGTCATGGATGAGGATATATTAATCAAATAAATTGCAATATGACAGACAACTTCATCCAAAAAAACTCTTTTAGAGAACTTAGCTCCAACAACATGCAGTACCCACTCTAATTATGATAATACTCATGCATTCACCTTGAATTATTATTATTTTTTTAAATTTATTAGGTGAAAAAGCATTAAGGATGCTGATGGACGGTTAATTTTTATAACCAATCAATCCATAATCATATATAATTTATATGTTGTAACCAATTATTATCACAATTAGATTCCATTTTCTTAAGATGGTTTATAATTAGTTTTGATTTATTTTTTAAATAATTTTTTGTTTCATTTCCAGATAAACTTTTAAAAAAAAATTTCAAAACAATTATAAAAAGTTTATTTTTTGGAAATTTCTTTCCCTACCTCACTCTTTTCTAGATCACCTCCGGTGAAAAACTCAAAATACCCTCACTTCGGAAATGCATTTCCGAAACGTTTTTTTCTTCAAAATTTGTCTTATTTCGGAAATGAACTTCCGAAAACACGAAAAAAAGGTGTTTTCGGAGATGCATTTCCGAAAACACACCCCTTTTTTGGGTTTTCGGAGATGCATTCCCGAAAACACCTTTTTTTTGGGAGGGGTGTCTTCGGAGATGCATATCCGAAATATTCCAAGACCAAATTGGTCTTGGAATGTTTGATATACACTTCCGAAAGAATTCAATAATTATTAAAAAATTAAAATGAAGGTGAATCAATACAATTAATAGGTATAAAATCAAGGTGAATCAATAAAATGAAGGTTAATCAATAAAATCAAGTTGAATCAAAATTTCCTAAACAATTTTAAAGTTAAAAATAATTTTTAACTTATATAAATATATAATATATAAATATATAATAATTAATATATAAATATATAAATATATCATAATTAATTTATAAATATATAAATATATAATAAATATTATAAATTAAAACACTCATTTTTTTAATTTTTATAATTATTATATAAATATATAAATATATTTATAATTAATATATAATAATTATTATATAAATATATAATAATTTTTATAAATATATTATAATTATTATAATTATTATATAAATATATAAATTAAAACACTCATTTTTTTTATAAATATATAACAATTATTATAAATATATAAATAAAAAATTATAACCTATTTTGTAAGTGAAATTATTTTAATTTTTTTAATTAAAATTATTTTAAATTTTAAAATATGAATCAGGATAGAAATATATAATAGCTATTATTCATAACTCATAAATTATATCAAAATATATAATTATTATTCATTACTCATATATGTGAATTAATTAATATCCTAAAAATTAATTTTTGGGATTTATTTAGATTTTTTTTTGTTGTTTCGGAGATGCATCTCGGAATTAGTCAAAATCCCAATTTTTGGGATTTTTTCGGAAATGCACTTCCGAAATCTGGAAAAATTTAGAAAAAAATTTCGGAAATGCATTTCCGAAACAGGGTAAAATAGGGTTTTCGCTGGGGTGACCCCATAGGGAGGTGGGTAAAGAAATAATCTTATTTTTTTTATATAGTTTATCTTTAAAAAAAAATTAATTTAAGATATTTTTTTGTGATTTTCGAAAGTAGACTAATTTAATATTTATTTTGAATATGGATAATTTTTTTTTTTAAAAATCATATTAATAACATGTCTAAAATAAGAATTTAATTAAAATCATATAAATAATTAATCGATTTAATTTAGATATAATGTGAATAATTTAAATAATTGGTTATTTTAAAATCACATGTTGCTGTTGTTATAAAAGGCAATTAATTTTCTTAAGGTGACCAATTAATATCCTTAAATTCATTCAGTTATAAGATTGTAATGTAAGGTTACTTATTTGATTTCTATATGTATAAGGTAACACATAAGGTAACAACTTTATTACAGATTGTTAACTTACAAGGTATGAGTTTATTTAAGATTGTCAAAAAAGTTTAAGGTGAATTCATTTTTGTGTAAACTTTATAATAATGAATTTGAAAATATCTAAAAATAAATAACACACAAATTTAAAAATAGCAATCCAGTTAATGAGAGTGACTGTGACCGGGACCAGTGTACATAAGCTGTCATTTTAGCATTCCCTTCTTATGAACCTTAAAAATATTTTATTTATATATTTATTTATTTTTTCTTGATCTCACTGTAATAAATAAATTAATAATAAAGACAAAAAACCTTAAAAAGCCCGGCAAAAGCAAACACTGTCTTGTTCCATTCTAAATCTCCCTCATCTTCTTCTTCTTACCCTTCATATTTTCTATATTTATTTATTTTTATTTTTTAGTCCCTAATTAATTCCTAGAATAAATATCCTTCCTTTTGTTACAAATAACCCAAAAAGTTTGCACCTTTGTGTTTTGTCTGTTGTCTTGTTTCTTTCACAAAACACAGAATAGAACAACAATGGTGAAGCTTTTCTGGGTTAGCATTGTAATAGGACTTGTTTTCATCAACTGGGTTGATGCATATCACATCAATGAAACTGAACTCTCTCTCTTAGAAGCTCATGAAGGTTACTCTTTTTCCAACCTTGTCAATCAGCCTCGCATGGTGGGAATCTCCCTTATTCAATCTGCTGCTGCTAAAGGAGCTGGTATAATCCACTTCTAACCCTTTTTAAAATTATTTTTTTTATAAAAAATTTTTCTTTGAATTTTTGTTTCTGAAAATTATTATTCAGTCAAATAATTTACCCCAAATTTTGTATCTTTTCAAGTTTGTAAGTTATGTGTGTGAATAAAACAGTGCATGTGACAAACAGGTCTTCAAGGGTATACTATATGGTATACCAACCTTGCTTTTGGTTGGTTAACTTGAAAAATTGTGTAGAGTTTGAGAATTTTCTCAATGTTTGATTTTTTTTTTTAGTTTTTGATTAGGCTGAATATGATGAATTTTTGTTTTTGGCAGTTTGTTTGGATTGGAACATTGCCTGCTTATCATTTCGATCGCGGATACGGATCGGGAGCAAATAGCTGGCTTGTTAATTTAGAGGTATCTCATGATCTTTTTCATATTGTTTTATAATTCAATGTTTCCTATAGGTTTTCCTTAACATGTTCATATTGTATACCGAGCTAAGATCTCATACAGAAGAGTTTTTGAAGTGTTGTTGGGAACTCTTGTTTGATGATATTTATGTGGAATTCTGTGGCAGGGAGGTGGATGGTGTAATAACGTTAGAACATGCGTCTATCGCAAGACCAACGCGGCGTGGATCATCGAATTTCATGGAGAAGGCGATACCTTTTACGGGAATAATGAGCAATAATCCTCAAGAGAATCCAGGTTTTTTTTTATGCAACTGAATTATATTATGCTTAAAAGGGATTTGTATAGCTGTTTGGCTCATATTGCTCCTTATGATTGTAGATTTTTTTAACTGGAATAGAGTGAAAATTCGTTACTGTGATGGTGCCTCTTTTACCGGTGATAGTGAAAATAGGGTAATTCCTTCAAAACCGATAGCCAACTTTACCGTTGTTTTTCATAAGTTACTGATTTGTGAATATTATCTGTTTGGGATAGGCCGCGCGACTGCAATTTAGAGGACAGCGCATTTGGTTGGCTGCAATCGAAGAATTGTTGTCTAAGGGAATGCGTTATGCCAAGCAGGTTGTTCTTATACACATTCGCGCGTGAACCATGCTTCTCAAATAATATTTTTTCTCATTTTAGTTACAACTTTGTTTGGTTTAGGCTCTTCTTTCTGGATGCTCTGCTGGTGGTCTAGCTACGATTTTACACTGCGATGAATTTCGAGGTCTCCTGCCGAGGACTACCAAAGTGAAGTGTCTTAGTGATGCTGGTTTATTTCTTGACGCGTGAGTGCCTAACTTCAGTATTTCATTCTACAAGCGTCATTCGATTTTTTGTCCTAAAATTAATTCTTAGTTGTTTGTTTCCCCTTTGAGTTATAGTGTTGATGTAGCTGGTGGACATACCCTCAAGAATTTTTTCAATGGTGTTGTAACCCTACAGGTACTGCACTTTTTTGTTCTTCTTCTCGGGATCGCCATTTGGCATTGTTATTTAACATTATAAAGCATGGTGATGATAAATATATTGTCCACTTATTGCAGGGAGCGCAGAGGAATCTTCCACGCGCTTGTAGTAATCATCTTGATCCCGCCTCGGTAATCACCGATATATCCTACTCGAAAAATCTTGAAGTTATAGTTTCATTTGAATGAATTTGTTGAAAATTAAATGCTTCTTAGTTAGTAATTATTCTGAGTTGACCTTTCTGTGATATATTTTTCCTTTCTTTCAGTGCTTCTTTCCTGAGAATTTGATTTCCGGTATCAGAACCCCGCTATTCATTCTTAATACAGCCTATGACTCATGGCAGGTAAATGTCTAATTCCTAACTCGGTTATCTAAACTCCGATAAATCTGTTATATTATCTATATGGCTGTTGTGATGCATTACCTGACATATTAACATTTTGTTTTGTTGATAGATCCAATCAAGCTTAGCTCCTCCAGCGAACGATCCCCGCGGCTATTGGCATGATTGCAGATTAAACCATGCTAAATGTACCAGTCCACAAATCCAATTTCTTCAAGGTGGTTAATTGCATGAGAAAATGCTTTCATTAAAAAGCACAGAAATTTCTGAGTTTATTAAACCATTTAACTATAATCTAATACAGGATTCAGGAATCACATGCTGAATGTTGTTAGAGGGTTCTCAAGATCAAATCAAAATGGACTGTTCATAAATTCATGCTTTGCTCACTGCCAATCTGAGAGACCAGACACATGGTTTGCTGACAACTCTCCTGTCATTGGAAACAAGGTCTCTGTCACATAAGTATTTATATTGAAATTGTATCTGCTTTCTTTGTTTATTGATTATAATATATAACATAGTGATAGTGTTATGCAGCAGTGGCGATTCTATAACATAGTTTAAGATCTTATCATTTTTGTCTTATCTCTAACCGATATGCATTGGCAATATGTAGGCAATTGCTCTGGCCGTCGGAGACTGGTATTTTAACCGAGCCGGTGTTAAGGACATCGACTGTCCTTACCCTTGTGATAACACATGCCACCATCTAGTTTTCAGATGAGCCGAATTTCGTTGGTCTCGCTCATCTCACTCGTCTGCAATTTGAAAATATGCAATAGACTACTTCCATGATTGGTAGTTAGGGAAAGAAATTTTTATGTATAGATCAATTTGTTGGGAATGCTAAGGCTATTCCTTTTTGATTTTTACAAAGCTTGGGAGGGGTTATAGACTACCATATAATTTATACATTGTAATAAGGTAAACATATACATGGAACTGAGATTTTCTCAATACGATGTTTCCCTTTTAGTTGGAATCAAATAAAAAGATTCCTCATTTTATCTTTTGGTCTTCCATATTATCATAATTAAGTTGACCTTCTGAGGCGACTTACTTAGTGAGATAAGACTGGATTCTTGTGGTAAACTAGCTTGGCACTTTAAACTATTGAGGATAAAATCCACATATTCTTTCAAGTTATTGTTACTGACTCTTAACCTTTTAACTCCAATTACATGTCAGTCTTACTATTTTATTTTTTGATATATGCTCTTATTATTTCAGTGTATTGCCTTTAAAAATAAAACTCCAGTGTAATCGTTACTACAGAAACACACATGCCATGATATTTGCTCAAAAGAATAATATAAATGATTTATTTTTAAGGTAATTATTGTTAATAGTAATTTATATTTGAATATTTAGTTTATTAGTTAGGCTAAATATATTAGAATAGTCTATAAACAGATTATTGGATGTATATTTTTTAATGTTTGAAATATATGATTCAGTTTTTACATTATGCAATGTGTTACTCATAAAAAATGTGTTATATTGTTAGATTACAACTAAAACGCATCAAAATTTGAGTCATACCTAAATTTATTGGTGGCTCAATATTCGATCTTTCCTTATTTGCTTATCGTTTAATGTTGTTCAATTTGGTGGACTCTTCCATCCTTCAAAAAAGTGATTCAGCCATGTTTCAACATCTTGTGTGAAATGTGTTGTTCACTCTGGGGAAGTCTTTGGTATAGGACATTCCAGTTTCAAATAAACTTGAACAAAATATTGTTTTTTTATAACCAACCAATACACATGATTTGTTTGGATGGATTATGAGGTGACTTACTCCGAAGTGGAAAGAATGTTTATGAGAAACCATATCGTGTTAAATCAATGCATACCCTATAATAAGAAATTGCAATACGATGTCTCATTTTCGGAAAACGCGTCCATTTGTCAAACGGAGTCGAACCACTAAGACAAGGAACAAGAGTATTGAGAATTGTATCTAAATTTGCTTTGTTTCCGTATAGCTTTGTATATGATTTCCTATGCATCGTCATCTCTTGTATAAGATGATGACGGAAAAATTGGTGGTCCTCCTCTCCTATACTGAATAAACCCGAAACAACTCGAAAACTACAAATCTCAACGCTTTCAACATTTACAATCCGCTTGATGCATTTGTACATAGAAAGCGACATCTCTCCAATGAATTTAATTTTTGGTAATAGCGGTGGAGGAGATGGTTTACTAATGAGTGCACCCTTGAAAATATTTTGGGAATTTGGAGTTGAAGAATTCATAAAATATGAGTCAACATGTTCAAAATATGATGGGGATTGTCTCATGGAGTTGTCACTTTTAGTCGATTTTACCTCTTTAGGGGTTACCTTTTGTTTTAATCGGTTCTGACGGTGGTTTCAAATCTGTTTCTAGATATGCAATCTTCATAAGTTGCTCTTTGATGTGCAATTTCATGATGTCATTAGCTTTCATGAATCTCTCTTAGACCACTTTCTACTCGGTCATGATAAATATGTTTGATTTATCATCCTTCTTCACACCATCATCATCAAAACATAGTCTTGTCTAGTGAGTGCAATTCCAGCTTGTTTTGCTTCCTTTGAAGTGATGAAATATAAGAAGGATGTTTTGGTGTTGAAAAGTTAATTGAAAATGAGATAAAAAATTTCAAGGGTTTTGGAATGGTTACTTGCTTTAGCACGAAGAAAATCATACAAGGTGGTGTTTTATCAACTTTCTCGCTAGGCATGTCCAGAGATACAACTCTAAAAATATCAGTGAGTTGTTACTCAAATCATTTGCGTAAATAACAAACTCCATAAATTGAGTTAAGGGAGTATTTCGGAGATACATCTTATGATACACCCAAATATAATACAGAGATACATCTTCAGACTATTTAAAAAAAAATTGGGATAAAACTTAAAAAAGAAAAAGATAGGCGTGATTTTGAATGTATCCGGATATGCAAGGACATTTTTAAATTTTTAAAGGTGTGAGAGGCACCACCAAGGAGAGTATCCCTCTAATATAGAGTTTGTACATTTTTTTATACTAGATATATTATTCAGTTTTTACAATAATGAACTTTGGAAAGTTTAACATTGCAAGTTGCAACTATCCACACGCTCTGAATCCAATTGCAATTCAATCTTGAGCAAACTTCTCAGCTCTAGTAATGATTAATCCCTCCAACACACCAATAAGTCAGTCAAAAAGGTGCAAGTTGAACCATAAATTGTGTATGACCACTCATCCACCAGTATGGTCCCTGATAATTCCGCTTCATCCCGCATCCCAATGCAATGTTGGGAGTTTTTCAAGTACATAACATGAAAATTGTAATCGCTACATCATTGTTTGAAAAACCCATTCGTGATTATTTATCAAAATTACTGAGACCATAATAAATTGGCAAAATATTTGATATGTTGGACTATAGGATCAAACCTGCAATACCTCACTCCTCAATACTTTTACAGATAGTGTTTATAACACCAGAAGCACACTAATTTATGTTTTCATTGGTGAGTAAATTGTTGATGCTATCTGTCAAAAAATAAAACTGATGCTAACAAAATATGTGTTAATAAAATCATGACTTTTACATATAATAAGAGATGTGATCTTTCCCCACCCTTGAAGGCCATGAGTTCCATACAAGCAAGCAACTCCTAAGTCCTAACAACTAACATAAGTTCGCTTCAGTGGATGACGGGCTTCAAGGGATGGGCTCTAAGCTTGGACAAATCTAGGTTGGAATCTAGATCCTCATCCAGTTCACCAACAACGCTTCTGCAAAATTCAAATCAAAGGGGTTAGGGTTCAAAAACGCGGGTATCCTGAGTCTAAAACAGATAAAGTTGAAAATATATTGGAGAAACCAGCATACATGTTGTCACCCCTAATGATGTATAAACCTAGAACAAGCTGCTGGACACCTTCCTGTCATTAGAAACAAGAATGAGGCGACAAAAAGAAGACATGTAAAACGAGCAACGCCAAAATATAACTCACAAGAAAGAATCCGATAAAATGTGCAAACATTATGTCACCAAAGTCATGAATAATCAAATTTTAAACAAATGCAGAATATCATTTATTCATACCTTAGTAGAATAAACTCGTTCATGAGACTCATCAAGAATTATATTTGTCGCCTGGTCAAAGCCTTTTAGGACACCCTTAATAGGAAAGCATCATAATTAGAAGTTAAAACAGTGTTGGGCAGTTTAAAATTACAAGCAATCAAGAGTTAATTTCATGCAGAGTACACAAGGCTTACCACTATATTCCGTCCATCATTTGTAATGACTGATATTGTCTCTGCCAAAGTAATAAAAGCTTTAGTGAAAGTAAACATTGATAACCATCACTTAAACACATAATATTTAAATATCGGCATATTCTAATGAATTACCTAAGAGCAATGTCTATCAAGTCTAAAAAAAGTAAGTTTTTGTAATGAATTACCTAAGAGCAATGTCTATCAAGTCTAAAAAAGTAAGTTTTCGCAATGAATTACCTAAGAGCAATGTCTAACAAGTCTAAAAAAGTAAGTTTTTGTAAAAGTTGTGTATTCAATATCTTAATATGGCCAACTCAGGTGTACTTCAAAAACTAAAATAGCGTTTATTAATATTATTGGTGTGTGTTAAAAGGGTGAGTTAGAGGGCTTGATGCTGGCATTTCTCAATAATAATATGTAACTAAGAAGAAAAATATTTAGCATCATACAAAAACAGGAAACATGTTACATATCACTTACGATCTACGAGGGATTCTAGTCCAGGTCCAGCCGACATCTTGCAGAGATAGTTACTGACTGGCTAATTGGCTTAGTTGATTGTCAAACTTCTATCACAACTGTAAAAGTGCTCAATATCAAATCCAAACATTATATAACTAAATGCAGATAAATGCCAAACAAAGTAAAAATGTATATATTTATAAAAGAGCAGCAAATAATATGATTCGCAAAATCAATCAAGGATTAAACTTGGTTAGTAGGGTTTTGCAAGTTCGCGATAGTATAGCTGGGATACCGACACCTCAATAAAAAAAGACAGAAAACTCATAATCAGACTGAGAAAAACCCTGCTTGAATGATTATTGTTCAAACTACAAGAATGCTAACCCATACAAACCTAGAAAATAATTTGCCTCTTGTTAATAGCTATGCAATCATTAGGGTAAAAAACTCAGTTTTTTATAAGCAAATGCTAATTGTCGGTATATTATGTTAGTAACTAGAGTTTAAACTGTAGACCTTTTTCTCCAACTTATTCAAATGCCCCAGTTGGATAGGAGTTTGGTTAGGCGCAATCCAATAGAGGGAGATGTGTTGGTGGTGGGCTGTAACAAGGAGAAGGCCAAAGTGTAGAAGAGAGTTTACACGAGGAGCTGGCAGTTAGTTAGAATATTTCCCCAACATGAGTGTGTGTGTGTGTGTGTGTGTGTGGGTGGGTGAGTGGGGGGAGGAGATAGGAATGAGATTGTTAGCACCTGATATGGTTAGGCAGCGAGATAAACATTTTCTTCTTACTGAGGAGCTGATACTCTGACCTGCAATTGCAGATTGTTCATCCCTTGATAATTCAATACCTTGCTGTATTTTGATATATGTCTCTGCTCTATCATACCTGGCTGTATTTTGATATATATCTCTGCTCTATCACACCTTGCGGCATTTTGATATATATCTCTGCTCTATAAAATTGGTCTGACCTCCCTTTTCAAGCCCCCGAAGATGCCCGATTAATGAACGTCGTTGAGCATTGTTTGGATCGTCCGAAATTAAGTCTAGATGGCCAGAGGGATGTATTGATAGCTAAGATCAAATGTATTTGTGCGTCAAAGGAAGTTTCCCAGAGTTGTGGACGTTTACTAGAGTAACAATTTATGAGTTATTTCATCGCTGGTCTCCACCACGATATTTGTTCAAGAGTTGGGACATGCAAACCTCGCAACCATAATTTGGCCATGCAACTCACGATATTTGTTCAAGAGTTCGGACGTACAAACCTCGTAATCATTATTTGAATCAACACACACCTTGGGCCCGTCCAATAAATTAAATTGGAATCCAACACAAGTCTCCCTGTAACGGGTAACAACAATCTGGATCCTCTTGGAGTTCAAATAAGTCCAATTTCCCTACTGGTTCCAGTGTTTCTTCTGGATCCTCTAGACCCATTCCTTCTGTGATGAGTTGTCGTGGTAGCACCAACGAAGATACATGTCATTCTAGCGGACCGTTTTCAGAGTTACATGAGAAATGGTCAAAGGGGTTGTGGTTCCATTGTAATGAACAATGACACTCTCCATCAATGTGCAACACATCATCTTTGTTTGAATGTTCTGGGTGACTATTGATGTTGACTCTGAAAAGGAGAAAGAGGGTGAAGAGTTGGATCGTAAAACTTTAGATGTTTTTGGTTGTGATAATCAATAAGGTTTGGGGGGTTTGCACTATGAAGTTGTAAGGGTTTGGGAACGACGCTTCTGTTCTTGTCCTCATTGATGACAGCACGACAAAATTTTGTTTCCCCAACAGTGGTTGAAGCATTGGGGTTAACTATGGTTCCCTCCACGCCATTGGGAGTTCGGTTGGGTGAAGGCCACTGTATCATGACACTTGGTAAATGCACTGGAATCTGGTTGGAGTTAGGAGGAACCAGAACCACTATCACTTTAGAGGCATGTGTTGGGAGAAAACATTATATGGTTTGAAACATTAGATAGTGTCACAATGGATTGGAAGACAACGACCATGACGTTCATTTATGAAAGGAAAACAGTTCAGCTACAGGCTCACAATAGTGTTGGGATTCTTTCTACTTAGCAAAGGATTGTGACAGAGGATTCTTTTCTGACAGGTTCTTTTTGGTCTGTTACCATGGAGATGAATGTTAGTAGTTTGCCCAAGAAACAGAAGGATGACTTGCAACTATTATCGGGCCTACTTGAACTACAACAACATCAATTTGTGGCAAATGACCAAAGATGTGCCTTTGGTCAAAAGCATGTGGAATATCTTAGTCATATAATTTCACATCAAGGAGTGGTCGTGGATCCGAACAAGGTGAATACTGTTATTAATTGGCCTACTCCTAAAAATGTTAAAGACGTGCGTGGATTTTAGGGGCTGACCAAATATTATAGAAAGTTCATCGCAAATTAAGGTAAAATTGCAAAACCAGTGATTAAGTTAACAAAAACGGAGGGATTTCAATGAAATAAGGCTGCTGCAAATGCTTTGCAACAGCTTAAAGTGGCTGTTACTTCTGCCCCAGTGGTTAGCCTTGCCTGATTTTGACATTCCCTTGGAGATTAAGTGTGATGCAATGTTGTCATTCAAAATCAAGATATTATAAAAAAGTAATCATATTTGGTGCTTTCTTTGCACAAACAAAGTTAACCACTTTCCCTATATTTACCTTAATGATGCCATTCAAAATACCTCTATAGTATACAAACAAATTTCATATCATTCTTTTTGTATATACAAGTATGCTAATACAATACCACACAGAAAGCTTAGCGCAGACAATTAGCAGCAAGAATAGTATAATCACGATGCAAATTTGAAAAGTAGAGTAAGCAATAGAAACGAAACAGAAATGAATAAAAGGAATTGAGGAGAACAAACGGGGACAAAATATGTACCTATGGGTATGAAGGAGAGCGTGACGGAAGACAGTGATCGTCAGTTGTCACCACCAAGAGACGAGGAGGAGGTGGGGGGTTTTGGTTTTGATTTGGGGAAAATGAAATTTGAAGTGGCCTCTATTAACTTTTAGGGCACTTTGTATAACGGCCTAGGATATATATTTTTTTTACACAATGCATATCAATAAAATTTATCTAAAACATAAAATATAATTATTTTTTATAACAAAATTTTGCTATCTGTGTGTGACTATATCAAACATATAAAACCACATCTTATAGTAATGTTTATTATCATGTGTGAACTAAGGAAATTACTTTTCCCACCTTAAGCATTCTTTCTCACACCATTATGGAAAACAAAACTATCATTGAAATACCAAAAAAATTTACTTTCCATCACATCCCAGTTCACACTTAATTTGTTTGTAAGTGAGCATTATTTTAATTTTTAACAAAAATTAATATTAGAATGTATCTCCGTATAACTTACGGAAAAACATTTTTAAAAGAGTTTTTAATAAAAAAAGTGTGAGACACTTTCCGTTCCTCATTTCCAACAAATTCTCTCAATCTCTCTCAAACCACTTTTAAGTTTCTACTCTGAATATGCAACCAATTGAAGTGTTCAACATCAATTGATTAATACAGAAATACACTTCCGTATGATTTTAAAATTTGATTTTTAAGGAATACGAAAAATGCATTTCTATGGTTTTAGAATTTGATTTTCAAAAAATACGTCGAGTGGTATTTAAGAGTGTCACATCCTTATATGGTAGTAGATGCGCGCGCGCACACACACACAGAGAGAGAGAGAGAGAGAGAGAGAGAGAGAGAGAGAGAGAGAGAGAGAGAGAGAGAGAGAGAGAGAGAGAGAGAGAGAGAGAGAGAGAGAGAGAGAGAGAGCCACCTAGTCCAACACATCAGGAGATATTAGAGGTGGGACAAATTATGGTAGATCATGTCGTTGATATGTTGCATACATGTTGTCATATTATATATCTTGCGCGAACGAGTATAGACATAAGAGACTTTCTGGAAGGGCTTTTGGGAGCGCCATTGTAGATGTCATCCTATCAGAGGCACGAACGATATTGCAGCACCAGAGACTGTGAAGAAACAAAAGGGTATAACATACTCACTAGGATAATGTTTGTATTAGGAATTACGATATCATATTATCGTTTGTATTTTATTATTTTGATAGTATTATAGATTATTGACATGACACTCTCAAAAAAAACTACTCACCAACATTCTCGATCTTCTATATTAAGGTTAGATTCTTAGTTTGACATTGTTATTAAGTTAGTCCATGAGAAATATTATGAGGTCCTAGTCACAGTCCTAACCTTTTACTTCATCTGCAAAAGGACTTTCTAGAATTACAATTTCCTCACTCACAAAAGGACTTTCTCAAAAAGCACTTCAGCTAAACTTTTAGTGAGAAAAAGTAAACAAAAAGAATTACAATTTCCTCACTCACAAAAGGACTTTCTCAAAAAGCACTTTAGCTAAACTTTTAGTGAGAAAAAGTAAACAAAAAGAATTTTCAGAGATAGTGTGGGGTGAGAAATGAAATCAAGTTTACGGATGATGAAAATGAGTGAAAATAGACCTCTATTTATAAGCTAGAAGTTGATACTTAAAAGGAAATGATTTTAAGGCTTTTTAAGACTTTCCAATTGATTGGTTACCCTAAGTTAATTGAATATAATGCTAAAAAAGGAAAAGAAATATATTTAGCCGTTACCCATTATTAAGATGTTATCCTAATCGCTTAGGATCAATTTTGAACCGTGCCAATCAATTAGGTTAATGTGTCAATCGATTGGCAAAGACAAAATTTTGTCTAGAGCTATTTTGACTGATTATCAACTTATCTGACACAACTTCAAGGAATTTTTCAAAATGTATTATTGAGAAAAATAATTTTGAAAACAAGCTTTTGTGTGTGTGATTTAACCATGTACTTTCACGAGAATGCCTTTATGCTTTACAATATGTTCACTCAGACGCGACGAGATAGACTTTCACAACTTTCATATACTTTAAGACTTGTCAGATGTTCCTTTCTTGTAGACACTTGCTCGAGTTTACTTGAGATGGGGCTTGAGTTAGATTCCATTTGATTTCCATCAGGAAGGAGTCAATTCCATTATCTAACCCTAATAGTTTAGTTTGCATCCTTAACCACTTTATCCGCTTATGCTTGACTTTAGTTATCATTAGAATTTTAGTTGTCATCTTTAAACATTTGTTGTCATCATCAAAATTTGATATCTTTAAAGATATATCACTTTAGCTTTCCTCTTTTCAATCACTATGAGCAAGTCAGATAAGAATTTGAGGATAGACTTCTCAAAAGAAATTAGCAAGATCATGAAGAAGCAGGAAAAGAAGGATAAGATAAGCTCCACTGAAGATGCAAGGGCTCAGACTCCCACAAATGCTAGAACATCACGGGAGGGAATAACTTCAGTGTCGAAGATGAAGAATCTCAAAAAGAAGAGGAAGGATCTGGCTGGAGAATTTGAATTTGACTCAGATGCTCATGATGACTGAGTAAATTTCCTCAGATTAGGAGGCCTCTTTGAAGGCAATCTTTGTTGACCAAGTTAATAGGAAAAACATCGTTACATTCAATCTGGTTGTAGAAGCTGAGGACCATCCTTTAACCCAACTTGGCCATTAGGATGTAGTGCAGAAACTGTATTTGGGGTCAAATCCATAATTGTTGTTACACGATACTATGCTCAAATGAGGTTCTCTTGGAATATTATCAAACAAGCAAGTAAATTGCAACATTTATAATACTCAAATTGAATTGCATGATTATGGGAACCTTTTTTAGAACCTTGTTCTTCAGGTGCAAAATAACCATAGTACACACCTTTGGGATGGGTATACCTCTGGCTCTATGCCGTTGAGTATTAGTAAAGCTCAACACTAAAAAAGATTTTGTCATTTGGCTCTTTATTTTCATTTTAAGGGGAACTACAAATGCTTTGACTTCCCTATTGCACTTAAGGGGGTATGTAGGCACAATATGTAATGTCTTGCTAAGCACACTTTTAAAACTTCTTTTCTCACCATCCCACTCTATTTAAACAAAAACAGATTATAATAACAATAACAATAATATATTTTCAAAGAGGTTCTTGTAGAGTACTACATATGTGAGGGGTGTTAATAACTTCCCCTTGCATAACCAACCCCCGAATCTAAGGTCTATGTTTATTTTATTAATTTTGATTTAAAAAACTTATTTAGTTTTGATTTCTCTCTTTTTCCCATTTCCTTTGGAAACAATAAAGTACGGTGACAACTTTCACTAAGATACGAGTCGGGTCAATTCAATGGCCTATGGTCTCAAATTTTCACTATTATAACCTTTTGCACCCTTATGAACATAATCTCTAATAAAATTATGTTTTATTTTTATGTGCTTGATTTTAGAATGTTGAATAGGATTATTTGTCAAACAAATAGTAACAATATTATCACAAAAGATTGGAATAATTTTCCAGCTGATATTTCATCTAGAGTAGTTGGGTGTAACGACTAGGCAGTGAGATGTATTATGCTTGTGTTGTACGGGTGTAACGACTAGAGTAGTTGGGTGTAACGACTAGCCCAGGATATAAGGTTTTCACCTATGAATTGACAACTTCCACTAGTGAATTTTCTCTCAATTTTATCCCTAGCATAGTCAGCATCAGAGAATCCAACTAACTTATAATATAGGGATTTCTTATACATTTGTCCCAAATTTATTGTTCCTTTCAGATACCTAAAGATTCTATTAACAGTAGTTAAATCAGGTCTAGAAGTTGTTAAGTAAAATACTGCTTCTGACAAACAGTATAAAGATTCATTCAAATTTATTGTTCCTTTCAAACACTACATAAAATTCATTCAAATTTATTGTTCCTTTCAAACACTGCATAAAATATTAGGTCTAGAAGTTGTTAAGTAAAGTAAGGATCCAATCATATACCTATGTACAACTTCTGACAAACTTTGGTGTTTCTTTGCTCTTTGCTCATATTGCAGGTTAGATGAATATGAGTTGTCATGATTTTGCAATCATCTAGGTTGAACTTCTTCAGAAGCTCCTTTGTGTATTTGGTCTGATGAACATAGACTCCACCCATGAATTGATTGATTTGAATTCCAAGGAAAAACTTCACCTCTCCCATCATAGTCATCTCAAACTCAGTCTGCATTGTCTTAGAAAACTCCTTTCAAAGAGTAGCATTAGTAAAACCAAAAATAATATCATCAAGATATACTTGAATAATTAAGATAGCATTTTCAATGTCTTTCTGAATAGTGTATTGTCCACTTGACCCTTTTGAAAGCCATTTTCTAATATAAAATCACTCAGTCTCTCATACCAAGCTCTAGGAGATTGTTTAAGTCCATATAATGATTTCTTAAGTTTAAAAACATAATATGGATAGATAGAATCCTCAAATCCAGGTGGTTGTTTGACATACACTTCTTCATAAATGACACCATTTAAAAATTCATTCTTAACATTCATTTGATATAAGATGAATATTCTGATTAATGGCATAAGATAAGAGTAACTTGATTGCATCTAACCTTGCAATAGGTGCAAATGTTTCAGATAAGTCAATACCTTCTTGATGATTGTTTCTTTGTGCTACAAGTCTAGCTTTATTTCTTATCACTTCTCCTTGTTCATTGATAAGGTTTGGGTACTGATTCGGCTCTTCTTGTATTGCCATAAACCATTCATCATCTGATAGTGCTTCATCGACAAAAGTAGGTTCAATCACGGAGAGAAGTCATAGCATGAAATTTTCCTCTCTGAATGCAAACTTTTCAACAAGCTCTGACATTTTATTGTCAGGCTCTTTGTCATCAAACTTGATGTGTATTAACTCTTTAACCATTTTGGTTTCAGTGTTATACACCCTTATGCCTTAGAGCGTTCAAAATATCTTAAGAATATACCCTTCTGAGCTTTGGCATCAAATTTATTTAGATAGATCTTATTGTTTAAGATGTAACATGTACATCCAAACAGGTGAAAATAAGATATATTAGGTTTTCTTCCCTTGAACAGTTAATATGATGTTTTGTTAACAATTGGTCTAATGTAGATTCTGTTCTAAACATAACATGTTGTGTTTATAGCTTCTGCCCACAAGTACTTTGGTAAATTTTTTTCATAGATCATGGTTCTGGAAATTTCTTATAAATATCTGTTCTTTCTCTCTACAACCCCATTTTGTTGAGGAGTTCTAGGAGAAGATAACTCATGGAGAATTCCATATTTTCACAAAATATTTCAAATGACTGTTTTTCAAATTCTCCTCCATGATCACTTATGACTTTTAATTTTTTTTATTCTTTTTCATTTTGTACTTGTACGCAAAAGTTGTTGAACATATCATATGACTCATCCTTGGATATAAGAAATTTAACCCAAATCCATCTACTATAGTTATCAACTATGAATAATCCATATTTCTTCCCATTGATTGATGCAGTACTAACAGGACCAAACAAATAAATGTGAAGCAATTCTAAGGGTCTGGAGGTAGAGACAATGTTCTGTGGTTTAAAACAGGTTTTATTAATTTCCCCACTTGGCATGCTCTACAAAGAGCATCTAAGTGATCATTAAGGTCTGACAAACTTACTTGGAAGAGAAGACTCAAACAACCATATTCCGAAGTCTTGTTTGGTTGGAGGTAAGCCATATTTCCTTGTATAAGGGGTGGAAAACGGGAAGGCCCGCCCCCCAAAAGCCTGCAAAAAACAGGACAATGCAGGCATAGTTAAGGGTGCAAGCCTAAAACCTTGGCCAGTTCCGCAAAAAATGATGACGGGATTGGGAATGTCTGCGAGCTTTGCACCTTTTAGGCCTAAAAATGTAAAATTTTATGTAAAATCCCATAAAAGTCAGCAAAAAATGGGGCAGGGTGGGCATATTAGAGGTTACAGGCCTAAATCTTAGCCCGCCCCATTGAAAAGTGCGGGTAAAACGGGCATGCCCAATGGGCCAGACCTGTTTTGCCACCCCTATATAAGGGGGTTCGTGATTACAACCTATTAAAAGCTCTCAAGTTTATTAAAAACTTTAAAGACCAGTTCTTGGGGAGAGGAGTAGGTCCTTTTATTTTTGACCGATCCTCTATAACTCTCAGTGTCTTCTCTTTCCCTTAACTTTTACTTTTTCGTTATTTGTTTTCTGCAAATTATTTTTCCGCTACTAATTATTTAAAATGTTTTTAAACTCTAATTTTACTCCATAAATTTTTTTAAAATTACTGTTTTCTAAACCATACAATTCACCCCCTCTTGTGTGTGAAGTCTCAAGTCCAACAAACAACTTATCATACTTTCATATGTATGATTCATTTTAAGTTAATATATAGAAAATCCCATCAACTCCTTGTAGAAAGCTCCAACTTAATAAGAAGGATGAGTTGAGGTTGTACGATTATGAAAATGATGACCTTTTTTTTTTTTTGAATCAAGAAGGAATTGTATTAATTCAAAAAACGGTAAAAAGTACATGGTGATCGCTAGGATCCAACCTTAACCACACAAGACATAGTAAATACTACAGAAGAATCGTAGCTATATGCTTTTTAAGCTTATTCGTATACCAGCCCCTGTAAACTATATTTTCTTTGATAGAATCAACTATTTCTCTATACACATTATGATTAAAAATGACTTCGTTCCTATAAGCCCAAATCCCATACAGTGTCTCTGTATAGGCTAGTTTGAGGAGCATTGCTTTCCAGCCTTTCCTGTTGGTACTCTGAATCAACCAGTGAATCTCATCATCCCACGACACAGGAGTATGAGATATATGCAACCAATCAAACACCTGCGCCCATATCTGTATTGTAACCTCACAATTAAAGAATAAATGGTCCTGAGTTTCATCGCGGTTTCCACATAGGCTGCAACGAGTTTCTTGGATGAACCCGAATCTCGCCAATCTATCTTTTGTAGGTAAGCGATAGTGACACATTAACCAAAGGTGCATCACCGCCCTTGGTCTAGCACGGTTCTGCTGAATGAGGCAGCTCCACGGGACCACATCTGTCTTATCTGAAATCAGCATGTATACTTGTTTCATCAAGAATCTTCTCTCATGTACTAGCCTTTCCCATTCAGTGTGGAATAGATTAGCGGTCTTACGACTATCCAGAATGTTTCTAATCAGCCAAGACCAATGGGGTTTAGTAACAACGACGAGGGGATCATTCTCCTTTATAAAATACATATGCACCCATTGTACCCACAAGTTATCTGCTTTACAACATAAATTCCAAAGGCATTTCATCATACATACTTCATTCCATTCAGCAAGATTTACAACATCAAGACCCCCTCGGGTTATGGGTTTGGATACCGTCTTCCACGCAACGGGGCTCTTCGATTTAATTTCACTTGTACCAGACCAGACGAATGATCGACAGATGCTTTCAATCTTCTTAAGCACAAATTTTGTAATAGGGAAACAAGCCATCCAATACTGAGTAGTTGCCACTGTCACACTTTTCACCAATTGTATTCGCCCAGCATAACTGAGTAGCCTAGATGTCCAATGATTGATCCTGCTAACTATTTTCTCAATTAGAGGCATATAATGATTAATAGTTAGCTTTTTACTAGTAAGAGGAACACCGAGATATTTCACCGGGAACTCACCCACACCAAACCCAGTGATGTTTCGGATGTAATTCTTCGTATCTTCATCTATACTTCCAAAGAAAACTTTACACTTGCGGGGGTTAATAATCAGACCTGTATCACTGGAGAACTTGTTAATCACACCTATCATCTTTTCCACAGAGTTACGGTTTCCTCTACAAAACATCAACACGTCATCCGCGAACGTTAAGTGAGTCAGCGCCATTTTCTTGCATTTTGGATGGTGGGTGAATTCTGAATGTAGCTGCATTTTCAACAGCAACCTGTTTAAATATTCCATCATAATTACAAATAGAAGGGGGGAGATAGGATCCCCCTGTCTGATCCCTCTACAAGCCTGCATGGATGTCGTCATTGTGCCGTTAATATTAAATTCATACGATACTGTTTTAACCGTTAACATAATCCAATCCACAAAAATATTTGGCAATCCAATCTCCAGCATAATGTCTTCGAGAGCCCTCCAGTCGACCATATCATACGCTTTTTGGAGGTCTAGTTGCATCATACATCTCGGGGTACCGTGTTTCCTATTGTATCCATTTACAAGCTCATATGCCAACATGATATGGTTGTGAATGTTTTGACCCGGCACAAATGCTGCTTGGTTCAAACCGATAACATCTGGCAGCACTTTCCTAAGTCTTGCAGTTAGGATCCTGGATATAATTTTGTAAAACGTCGTACACCCCGCAATAGGTCTATAGTCTTTCACCCCACTCGCACCATTATGTTTTGGGATTAAAGTCACAGTTGTTCTGTTGAAATTACGGTACAGCATCCCTGCATCAAAGAATTCATGAATAGCAGCCAGCACATCGTTTTTTATTATACCCCAACACGCCTTGAAGAAAAAGGCCCCATAGCCATCAATCCCGGGAGACTTGGTGTCACCGATCCCCTTTAGCGCGTCCTCCACCTCTTGCACTGTCACTTTGTTGATTAGCATTAATCTCTTCTCCATGCTTACTTGCTTGCCAGATCTCATTACTTGTACATCAATTCGGTTTAGGGTGTTATTCGCGGTGCCCATTAGATTTTTATAAAAATCCAGAACCTCCTGCTCCAGGTCAGGTTGCATTGTTAACATTGTGCCATCTTCTTTTTCCAACATACTCAGTCGTTTATGGTTATGCCTCGCCTTTACATACGCGTGGAAGAAAGCACTATTTTCATCACCCATCTTTATCCAGTCCAGTTTAGCCTTTTGCATCAAATTACTAGCTTCAATAGTATTCCACTTAATAAGCTCCTCTGTGAGATTTTTGACTGTTTCTATACGGCTACTGTCATGTCGATTCTGCTGGAGATATTGCTGCGCAGCTAGAAGCTCTTGCCGCAATTTGCTGATGATCCTGGCCGAATCACGAAGTGGCCGCTGCAGCTTTTTGAGAGGGCCTTGCAGTCTTTTCAATTTGTACCACAGGATAGCCATACGGTTTCCTCTTGCTGGTTTATTCCAGCTCTGCGTAACTATATCATGAAAGCCATCAATATTGGTCATACTGTTTTGGAACTTAAACGTACCCATACGTTTAGAGTGGCGAAAACCCCTAAGAACGAGAAGAGCGTGGTCAGATACCATAGGCGGCAGAATGTCTAGAGTCATATCAGAATATTGCTGCATCCAGGCAGTGTTTACAAGAACTCTATCTATACGCGAATAAATCGGTTCAGCAGCTCTTTTATTTGTCCAAGTGAAAAAATCTCCATTACTGTCCAGTTCGTTCAGCCCAATAATATTCATCATATCGTGGATATCGACGTATTCAGATTCGGTCACCAGATTACCACCTATACGATCCTGAGTCGTTATTACGTTATTGTAGTCCCCCATTAGCATCCAAGCTTCTCTTCCAGGACTTTGATTGTTTTGAATATCCTTCCACAGAACTTTCCGGTTATCCAATTTATTACTAGCATAGATAACCGTTAGCCAGAACTTGAATTCACCTGTGGTCTCATTCACTCTGCAGTGGAGCATTTGATCTGTACTTGTCACAAGTTGAATATCATACTTATCTTCATTCCAATATAGCCAAATTCTGCCATTAGAGTGGTTTGCATAGTTATCAAGATAGCGACCCCTTAGCCCAATTCTCTCTCTAATTTTATTGGCCTTATTGGCTTTTACTCGAGTTTCTAATAGCATCATAATGTCAGGTTGGAGCTCTCGAAGACGGGAGCTTATCTCCATTAGCTTGCCAACCTTGTTCAGCCCCCGCACGTTCCATGATGCTAACATGGTCCACGGTCAAAAGTATGGGGGTCATTCAAAACCCCCAATACCTCAAAACCATTCTCTTGTGTCACAAAAGAAGAACTTGCAGAGACAGTATTCCTATTTTTTGCCTTTGACGAGCCTTTGGCCTTGATCCAAGTCACTTCCACTGTTTCCTTTGTTTTCTGTTTGGTATTGTGTGGTGTTGCAAACACATCCCCATCCGTGTTTACTGGTGTAGTAACAGGTTCTAGGATAGGCTGCTCTGCTTGTGCAGTCTGTACCCCAGCCGTGAGCTCCTCTAATTGCATATGACTTTCCTCAGATACCGCAGCTTGTGTCGGCGTGATCTTAGGCTGCCTTGGTTTCCATATCTTCTTTTTGAGTCCATCAACACATGTGTGCCCCACTTTCTGGCACTTATCACAGAACTTGGGTCGCCACTCGTATTCAATCGGTTGCAGTAGAATGTTCCCTTCTTTATCCTTCAAAGCAATTTCTTCCAGCAGTTTCCTAGTTATGTCGACTTCTACCAATATTCGCGCGTAAGTAACACGGAGTTTATGAGTGGTACATTCATCTGTTATCATGGGCACACCAATTGCACTCCCAATTTTATCCAGCGTGCGTTCTCCCCAAAGATACAATGGCAGTTTAGGTAACTTGATCCAAATTGGGATCGTTCTTAACATATCTTGTTTCATGTTGAAGTTGGCTTTCCATTCTTTGATTATCATTGGCATTCCTCTAATTGTGTATGGTCCCCCTTGCAACACTGATTCCTTCTCCTCTTTTGATTTGAACCGCATGAGGAAATAACCGTCATCGTGGTAATACAGATCAGGCAATTTTATAAAATTCCAGTTGCGCTCCATGAAATTCATCCCCAATTCATACTTAGATCATCCCGCATGATGACCTTTAAACATGACGAACAAAAAGGTGGATAGATAAGTACATATTTTAGAGAAACTTCAGAGAAGGAGATTAAGCTCTTTATAGAAAAACTTTGTTCTAGGTGGTCGAAACCATTTAAAATTTAAAAGATATATCTGTTTGATGCAATACATGTATTTACTTTTAATGCGCATAGATTAAAACATTATTTATTGAAGAATAAATACTCTAAGTTTCAATTTTGTCTTTTAGGTATTTTGTTAGGTAAATAGTGGTTTCAAAAATAGATTTAAATGTTTGTGTATGTGATGCCTTTATATCTTAGGACTCACTCTCATACTTTCACAACATTATGGTCATTCGGACAAATACGATCAGACGAACTTTCACATTTCCTATTTTTTACAACTCTAAAGTTTTCAAATTCCTTTGTCAGATACTCCTGATCATAAAAGCACTTCAATAGAAACTTGAGTCTCTTACTTGATAAGACTTGAGATGTCTCAAGGTTAATCACTACCATCAAAAAATTGGAAAGATATAATTACCATCGACTTCAACAATTATTAGCATTGTCATCACTAAAATATTAGGAAGGTTGTCAGTAGGGGTGGGAATAGGCCAGGCCGACTAACAGGGGCCTACGGCCCAGCCTACATAGGCCAAGGCCAGGCCAGACTTTTTACATAAATAGAAAATGCCTAGGCTTTTTTATAAGCCTATTTAGCTAAAAAGGCTAGGCCACAGGCCATATAAAAAGCCTTTTAAGCCTATGAGGCCGGCCTATTTAAATAAATTTGAATAATTTTATTAATATTATATTGTATTTTGTATTTTGAATTAAAATATAAAAATAAATATTAGTTATCTTAAAGAAATTATGAAAATAAGATGAAAAAAATCTTATGAACAATGTCATAAGTTACTTCCATAAGTTTTTTCAAACCAATAGTATCAAAAAATGTATACTACTAGATAAACTCAAATAAGTCAATGCAAACAAACATTTAATCTGATTGATCTTTTAATTTGTTAGTCTATATAAAGTTGAGTTGAATGACTTATTTACAAATGTTCAAATGAAATAGGCTTTTAAGTAGGCTAACAGGCCAATCAGGCCTTATAAAAGGCCAGGCTCAGGCCAAAAAAATAAGCCTACTATAGGCTACAGGCCAGACTTAGGCTTTGAATTTTTTAGCAGGCCAGGCTCAGGCTTGACAAAGCCTAGCTCGGCCCAGCCTATTCCCACCCCTAGTTGTCAGCAGTATCATCAATTTCATACATGCAAATACATAAATCCACACCTACATTTGAGTTTTTGGCATAACTCGGAGTAACTTACTTAAGAAAATTCGACACTCATTTTTCTTTGATTTGAGTGATAGATAATCTATATTTAAATACATTTTCTAGAACTTGATTGAAAACTATAAAATAATTTTTTTCCAACCCTAAAATTTATTATAATATTTTTTCTACAAGTTAAACCAGTTTGATCCTAACTACATTTGTAGCAATAGAAAAGTAATGAAAGTACTACTCTATTATCATTATTTTTCAAAACAAAATCAATCCAACTATTTTTTTATCTAATCAACATTTAAATTAGTATTAAACAACAAATTCCCAAAAAAAATTATTATATTATACTCAATATAAACAAACATACACTTAAAAGTTAAAAGTACAAATTAAAATCTATATGAATAATTAGCCAATTTCTTCGAGTAACATACAAATTCAAAATCATTTTTTTCTTATTTTTGGCTATGAGTATCTTCCTCATTGACTTCCTATATGAACGTAATTAGCCTTCATTGTTTGCAGTTGATAACTCATTTTGTTGTTTATTCAATTCAATTCAACTTCTGCCTCATTCTTATTCTTATTTGCATCACTTTCATAAAAATATGCATCAATTATCTGTCCCCCAAAAAATATATTCTCATAAACTATAACAAAACTTTTATATATACCTTCATCAACACCGTCATTATCACTTCAATCATTATCTTCATAATCATCCATTTTTCTATTACTTACTTGTCCTTCTTGCCTTTTACATTATATAATATAATATAAACAATTGACTATAGTTTGTTCCTCACACAATTATATGAAAAACTTATGAACCTTGTTTAATTAACTAGTAATATTCAATATATTAATATATTTTGCTAGGGAATCAAATTTGGGATTGCATTGCCACCACCCTATCATGTCTCTTGGGATTTTTGTTCTTTTCCTGTGCAGTTATCATTGTAGGGACCCATGAAATAGACCCAATAATTTGCTTCACATGCATGGATATTATTTTAAACATAACATACCATCACTATCTCCAAAAAAAGTTTAAAATTATTTTATGCTTAGGAATATTAAGCTTGCAAGAATTAAATAATTGAGAAGACTAATTGAAAATATGTGTTTGCACATGGATAATCAAGGAGCAAAAAGATTGAAGATGATGGTTTGTCTTTACTTATGAATTAGCAAATCCTAATATTTTTGCTAATTAAATATAACTTATGTTATGGTTTTTTTCCCTAGCTATTGGTAATGGTAACCTAGTTTTGTAACTAGGTTTTATTTGGTAATTAGATAATTTGGAATGATGAAAGCAAAATTCAATCAAATACTATCTCAATTGAACAGAAGCTGATTTGTATATCATCACTAAAATTTGAACCTTAGTACTATGATCGAAGCAGATATTATCAGACTGAATATCATCAAAATCCGAATCCTAGTACTCACGGTTATTTGTACGAGTTTCTAGTAAATTTTACCACTTCATAACTAAAAAAAATAATAACGGACATGCCTCGAAAACTATGAAACATGTTCAGACATATACATCAGACATGACGCTGATACTGACTCGAATACGGATACGTTGGTAACAAAAATGAAGGTAGTTGACTTGACTCCATTTGTTTCTCCGGGTTACTCATGTCATGTCTCTTTATTTATCTAGCAACTTTCCCTTTCCGCAGCATCAGTACGTGTAAGGGACCCGTTATATGATGCAACGTTGAAGGCTTTTAGAAGTATAGTCCCACACTATAAGGCCATTCATACACAACCCTTTTGTTTTTATTTGAATTGGTACAATTGTACAATATGTGTCATTTCCCAATACATTACATTGCATTAAAAATTACTCTTTTTATGTTTCCACTATGCCAACCCTTTTGCAGCGATAGTAAAATATTTTCATATCATATGATTTTTTTTTATCAAACTTTGTGTCCGTACAACAACTTTAATCAAGGAAATATATGAATGAGTTTTTTTATGTGGCCTTTATTGAACTGAACTGATTTTCATACCTATATAGTCGGTGGTGTGTCCATAACTGTTTGTTTAAAGTGATTTCAATTTTCAAACAAACATGTAAATGATCAAAGGAAGAAAAGTGATGTATATATTTGTATGCATACATTCTTGACTTCAATCACTCATCTCATGTTTTTTTTCAAAAAAGTGTAACCAATCTCTATCTATACAAAGACAGTGACAGACACTAATTTAAGAAACATATATAAATGGTCCCTGCTGCACCTTTGATACTGAGAGAAAGAAAAAACTCTATGGATTCCAAATTTGAACCCTTAATAAGATAAATATAGAAAAATGCACTCAACTATATATACATAAAATCACTTGATAGATATAGTTCACATTCATAAGAATTTTTCAAGCCTTATTCTACAGTATTTCCTCTATGCTTGAGGTGAAAAAATTGACAATTATTGTAATGTAACATAATAATGCTGATTTTTTTTTTTGTGGTATGAGACACATATACAATATGGAAGTTTTATCAAAAGGGAAATTTACAGCACACACCTGTGGTCAGAAAGATAAGAAACTTCTGACCTATATAGTTCATTCATATAGAAAATCATATAATATTCATATCGCGATCTTTGTCTCTTTTAGGCTATAGCGTTTGTCCGAAAGCCACTGAAAATCTCTGCAGATCCTTGCTATATATATCAGAAAGTTGAAAACCTTGTTGCTGTTGTTGTTGTTGTTGTTGTTGCGGTTGGCATTGGCTCCAACTAGTACATGATTCATCAGTTATGAAATTACCTGTTTCTGGTTTGGCATCGGCGTAGATAGATTGAGGAGGCTGATTCTGCATGAGAAATGGCGTGTTGAGATATTCAGACCATTTCATTTCTTCTTGTAACGGTAGAGTTCCGCTGTCGAGAAAGTTCGCGCTGGAAACGGTTTTGCTCGTGTTGTTAATGGTGTTGTAGTTGCTTGCTTCCCAGTTATGAACTCCGTCCGAGGAAACGGAAACGGTTGGTTTTACTTGTGTTGGTGTTTGGAAAATTGAGGTTGTAACAGAATGAAGCATGTTGGAGTTTATGACAGAATTTGTATCTGACAATGACATCATTTGTGAAGAAGATGAGGATGGTGTGAAACAAATAGACGCATTTGGATTCTCCGAAATTCCGATGTTTGATCCATAGTTCATGTTCTGGAAAGAAAAGTAGCCTGTGGTGTTGAACCTGTCTAGGAATAATTCATGGCTGCTGCTACCATTGTTGTTGATCTTCGAGGAAGTGGAAACTTCTAGAGGGTAACCATGATCTATAGAAGCTTTTGTAGGTTCCATTACCAAACTCATAACATCATTCGACGAAACCGAAGCTTTTTGATTGCTTTTGTTTGCTGTGAGTGGTTTTTCATTATCATTTTCAATCTCTGAGAGTGGTTTATGAGTATTTGGATCAATGCCACTTTGTCTCAACCTCTTCTTGAGACATGAGTTCCATAGATTCTTAATCTCATTGTCGGTTCTTCCTGGTAATTGTGCTGCAATTTGAGACCATCTGATATAAACAAGAAACAATTCAAACACATAATCGAAAACCGAAAAAAAAAAACTATATCATAAAAAGATAAAGAGTTATTATAGATTCTACAATAACCTGTTTCCAAGTACTGCATGAAGTTCAATGATCAAATTCTCTTCTTGTTGTGAGAATGCTCCTCTCTTCAAATCAGGTCTCAAGTAATTTATCCATCTTAACCTGCAACTCTTGCCACATCTCTGCAAACCTATTCATTGTGCATGCTCAAATATATATCAGATAAAAATGCATGAATCATGTATTGAAGTTTGAAACTATAATACTATGTAGAATATTAAATATATGTATATGTATATGTATAGGTACCAGCTAGTTTTGGGACTGAACTCCAACATCCATGACCATGTTTGGTAATGTAATTCAAAAGCTTCTCATCTTCTTCTGGAGACCAAAGTCCTTTCCTTAACTTCTGCTTGTAGCAGCAAGAGTGTCTTCCCATGATTACGTTTAAGAAAAATCTTATCTTCAAACACACTCACAAACTTTGCTTTGGAAGAAACTCTTTTTTAAAGCTGTAAAGTTTTTTCTGTCCAAACAAAACCTACGTGGAAACTAGAGAGGAAAGTTTGGTGGGGTGAGGAGGAGAAAGTGTTGAGAGAGAGAAGCTCTTAGAGAAAGCAAGTTGAAAAAAATAAAATGGCACCTTGATAGGGAATCAAATAAATAGGAAGAGTCTTAGAGGAGAGAAAGTTGTACTCAAAAGGTTATTGGACAGTTCCACCTTTATATATATATATATATATATATATATATATATATATATATATATATATATATATATATATATATATATATATATATATATATATATATATATATATTTATGAATTTAATTATTCTGTGCACTGTGTGACTTTCTAATGCTTATTTTCACTTCGTTAATGTATCAGACACTAGATATAATCTCTGTATTCGGCCTTATGACCGATTAATTTAAAGGAATCAATTTTATTGTCTATTTGTGTGACTCCGTTTAAAGTTAGAGTATAGTTCTATATGGACCTGCCCTAATACAAAGGTTGTTTGCACTTATTAGGATTGAAATCTTAAACCTTAAAAAACACAATATCAAAACTCAAGTCTTCACCATTAAGCTAAACAATTCGTGACGTTGATGTCTACTGTCTTCTATTAAAATTTAAAAAGAGTTGATCATCTATATTTATATATGAATTTACTCCCTTCTTCACATGACAAATAATTAACTAATTAAATGGGGCCCATCAATCATTATCAACGGTCTAGATCTACCTATTCCCACATCCTATCAAAGGGTTGCATATAGGAGAGTAGTAGAACTACAACATAATGTTATTTTATCTAGTTTGACTTTGATGTATGTAATATTGTAATCTAATTGTAAATATACTATTAGTTATGAGTAGTGATGATCATTATTATATACCAAATTTTGTTAAGCAAAAGCTACAAATCTAGCTAGCAAAAGTTCTCACTTTTAACCTACCTTGGTTGTTATGTGCCATGCTGCTTAGAGTTGAGATTCTTCTATTGTGCATTTGAAAGTTATAATATGTGACGAGATGTCTCCATTCCCACATGATATAATAGAAAAAATGTTCCATCTATGGAATTTGAAGGGGTGAGTTTTCTAGTCTAAACCTAATCTAAGAATAGTAATATGAATTAATATAAATTAACAAAAAGTTAGGAGAAAGGAAAAATTCTCTTATGGAGAAGTAAATCCTAAGAGTAGAAATTATGCAAAACATAGTATACTGCATTAAATTGATGATAACAGAAACCTTAATTCTCTAGGTTCTTTTGTTCCCTTTGGTGATAATACTCAAAGTTTTGAAAACTCTATCACCCTTTCCTTTTCTTGAATAACTTTCTATTTATTTTGGCTTTATTGAGATGAATTTTATTTTTGTGGAACAAATAGTGGAAAATTGTTTTTGATATATGAGAAGGTTAAGGTCATATTTCTTGGGTTAGAAAGTGCTTGAAGTTGAACTAACTATGTGAATGGTTTATTTTTTTTGCAATTTGAAAAATACTTTATCTTTGAATTAAATGTGATTTTCTTCAATGTCAATTTTCTGACTTCATACGAGTTCTTTGTGGTTGTGAGGAAAATACTAATGAAATTGATGGTTTTTTTAGGTAGGGTACTAAAACTAAAGTTAATAATAGAAATGAACAACTGTACTTTCTTATACAAATGAGACAATCACAATAATGTATTTGTCCCTTGTTTATTTTTTGTAGCCTGCATTTCTGCCTCACAAATGTACACGAACACATGACAATTTTGGATGATTCAATACTACAAAGTTTAGCCATTGTCACACTTTTAAAGAATCTCCACCATTGAGTAGTTAGATATTCTTCTAACCAGATAAAATGCATCATCGTGTTATTAGAGGTGAGAATATGCGAGACCTACTGACATAAATCTATTATAATTTAAGAAAAGTTTACAATATATCATAAGTCAGATTCAAGTCAATAAAATATATCGTAAGTTAAACTCAATTCTTTTAAAATTTGATCCGACCTGACATATTTTCACCCTACTTACTATTTAAAGAGTTGAAATCTAAAATATAAAGTGAAGAAAGATATTGTATATCTTATCACAAGAGAATGTTGTATGTGTCACTTCAAAAACTCAACAGAGCATTGGCAGACCAATTGGCAATCATACATCTTGCTAGGTTGTAGCTGTTGCATAGACATACAAAAGATTTAAAATTACTACTATAGGTCAAAGTTAAAATGTGTTGTGTTTGGAAAGATATAGGTTGTGGTTTTGATCTATGTTACTATGTATCATTTTCCACTCAAGTCACATATCATAAAACAAATAAATAAAACTAAACTTTTTTTTTGTGTGTGTAGAAATTAAGTTCAATATAAAAACTTTATAGATATTAAAAACATAGTAGGGGAGTTAATTTAGTATGATAAGATCAAATTTAAATGATCACCATGTTAGCTAGCTATGGTATTATCATCATGAATGGAGGATTCCCTAAAATGTAAAAGGAGGAAGAGGATTAATTATCGTATGCATAAACTACAATTCTTTAAACTTGGGCCTTCCCTCTCTTTAGTTGGTTGGATGGCCACTTGAGTCCAAAAACTAACATAAAGAGAAAACCATACAGTTATATCACTATATCAGGAACTGGCTAGTAATTAGCATGCATGTTTGGAGAAGGTAAGGTTATTCAATAGAAAATTATTAAAGGCTTATTATGCCTAGTGATAATTTAGAAGTATGTTTAGCAAAAATAATAAGTTAATTTTTATTGTATAGCTTATAAACTCATAAAAAAATCAGTTTAATAAGTGTCATTTTCTCACCCCTTTCTACTGTGAAGGTGGACTTTTGGTCTAAAGTTTTCATTAATCTTTGAGCTCTTCTCAAGTTAAAAGATTCTCAATTAGTCCAAAGATCAAATTCTAGCTCTTAAAATGGGTGATGTTTGGGTTGAAGGGTTGACCGATATCCGACCGGAGGTGTTTTCTTACTTCTCTGACAAGTGTAAGGAGATAAATCTTGCTCGGCCTAGGCTAACTGGCATTCCCTTCCCCTCACTGTCTGAGGAGGATAATACGCTTTTGACTTCCCCTTTTCTGTTGGAGGAGATAGACATGGCTCTCTCCCACTGTGAGAGCAATAAGAGCCCAGGGCCGGATGATTTTAACTTCTATTTCTTTAAAAGGTTTTGGCATCTTTTGAGACATGATGAAGGAATTATGTTTGATGAGTTTCACAGGTTTTCTGCGCTCCCCCATAGATTTGTCTATTATTTTGTAACTCTTATCCCTAAGGTTAAGAATCCTTCTATGTTAAGTGATTTTCGGCCTATTTCCCTGGTCGGTTCTCTATATAAACTTCTAGCCAAAGTTTTGGCCAAGAGATTAAGGATAGTTATGGGAAATCTTATTTCCCCCAACCAGTATGTTTCCTTAAGGGTAGGTTGCTGGTGGATGGTGTTGTTGCGGTCAATGAGCTAGTTGATTTGGCCAAATGTTCCAATAAGTCTCGTCTTATCTTTAAAGTTGATTTTGAAAAAGCATATGATTCAGTTAGCAGGACTTCCTAGTTATATGCTAATTAGATTTGGATTTAATGATAAATGGAGAGCTTGAATTAGAACATGCGTTTTCTTTGGTAATATATCTTTTTGGGTGAATGGCTCCCCATCCCAAGAGATTAAGATCCAAAGAGGTTTGAAGAAAGGGGACCCACTAGCCCCATTTCTTTTTCTGTGGTAGTCAAACGCCTAAGCCACTACTACAAAACGCGTATATAACAACGCCCAAGTTACCGTGGTTCTTCCAAACATCGTGGTGACATCTCGAAACTCAAGCGCTAATTTTTTTTATTTTTTAATTAAAAATTGTTAGGATATAATAATGGTTGTTGACCACACCATGGTGAAACAATCAAGATTTCATGGGTTCGAACCTCAACGCCCTTAAATAATTTATTCCTTTAACGTAAATGCACGCCTTTTCTTTTTTACCTTAAGCGTTCACTACGGTTGTTTCTTGCAACCGTTGTGAAATACTTTTCACTTAATAAAAACATAAAAGATAATTTATTTCGTTCATAACACAAAAAGGTGCCCTAGTAAACGAGACAACGGCGTTAGCAAAATCTTTATCCTCTTCGACTTATGGTACGTTACTATTATGTGTTTGTTGTTTATTTCTTGTTCTCCCTTGTTGTGGTAATGGTACTACTGTCTGAAAGTTCTTTGCTAGGGTTTCTTTTTTAACATATTATCATAATAACATAATGAAATTGTGATGTGTATTGGGTTGTTCTTATTCAAATTTCGTGACAATAACTTTGTGTAGTTACAAATTCATTATAGGGTTATTTTAGGTTTTGGTGTTGTTAAAGGAAGTAAATGGCAACAGACACCAAGAGACAAGACATGTTAAGAGAACAAGGTATTCATAATGTTTATGTTCTTATGAATGTATATTGTTTATGTTTTAGATTTTGTGTATGAAGTATTTCCTTTATTTTTGTTTTGTTGCAACTGTGTTTTGGTTTTATTCAAATTTAGTAGCATAGGAAGAAACCTGATAGATTAATCATATAAGAAAGTCGTAGAATAGAAGTAACCTTAAACTGACAAATAAGAAACCATATAATAAAACTTTCATTAAACAAACTTACAAAAAGTCATTTTTTATTAATCATATCTAAATCCTTTGGCTGAGAGAAAGTTTGACCAAGTATAATATGATTCATCATCATCATCATCATAATCGATGATGACTGGCCTTTTAACCCTTCTTATTCTTTATCTCCTCTTCCTTAGAGCTCTCCTTGGTCTCAAAGGTTCGGTAGCATGGTCTCTTTCAACGACTTGGACCTCTACATCAACAACAAATTATGTTCTCTCCGGATTGGATGAAGTACGCATTTTTGTGTGTTGGTTCTTCCTCTTCTCTGATTTCTTTGGATGAAGTTTCAGCAGAAGTACTCATTTTGATTCTTCCTTTTCTATGATTTTTTTGGATAATTTTTTTTTTGTTTTGGTTCAAAGAGGTTTTCAACTTTTATATTGGTTGTTATGGTTCTTCCTCTTCTCTAATCTTTGAAATTCCAAAAGCCAAAATATTTCACGCATGTCAAGTTTTCTTTTAATTATTGCTTCTTTAATTTTCCATGTTTTCTTCTCTTGGAAGTTGGAAATATCTTCTAGATGAATAGCTACCTCAAGCTGTTAAATAATTACATCTCTTTGTCTTTTCAAAATTTCCCCCTTTCCTTGATATTCCTTCCACTCCTTCTTATGCATAATTTGATGTAATGATGTGTAAATTGTAGGTTGTTTGATTTCTAATGGAATTGTTTCATTGATGTAATACAAGTTTTGATATTTCAATTCACAAATGGGTGTAATACATATTGCTTTTAATTCTCTGATATGGTTTAAATAGATACAAGTTAAAATATGGGAAATTTTTTAGGCAAAATACCCTTTTTCGTCCCTTAACTTTCACTCAGGGTCCATTTTGGTCCCACAATTTTTAAAAAGTTCACATAACTCCCTTATCTTTTAAAATGGTGCCACGTTTATCCTTCCGTTTGGTTCCGTTAGTTGTCTCATTATTTTATCATATACGTGGCATTTTAAGAGTGCTGATGTGTCAAATACAGTATTATAGGGTTATATTCTCATTTCCACTAAGTACCATTTTCCAAAATACTTCATTTCTCTTGTCCATAGAAGACGAAAAGCTCGAAGAAACTCTGGGTACCCTTCTTGTCTGTGCATTGCAATCTGAAGGAATAGCGAGGATTGACACCACTGAAACTCTGGGTACCCTTCTCGTCTGTGCATTGCCAATGTTTAATGTGAAGAAGGACATGGCAGATTACAAGTGGGAAGTAGGAGTGTACTTTAGGTCAAAGGATGACCACATATGTTCATGTAGGAGGTGGGAGTTGTCTGGTTTGCCATGTGTTCATGCATTGTCATGTATGAAGAGTAGGAACTTTAGATTTGAAGATTTCATTCCAGAGTACTATAGGAAGAGTAGGTACATTGCTATCTACAAACTAGTTATATATCCTGTGAATGGTTCTAACCTATGGGCAAGGACACAATACCCAGATGTGCATCCTCCTAAGTTCAGAAAAATGCCTGGCAGACCAAAGAAGAAGAGGAATCTTGAACAAGGAGAGCTTGATGGTACTGACAGAAAACTTAGGAGGACAAGTCTGATTGTGAAATGCAGTAGATGCAAAAGTCAGGGCACAACAAAGCTACATGTAAGGTGACAGGGCCTACACAGCCAACTACTCAACAAACATCACAACAAACTCCTCAAGGGCCTGCACAACCAAGTACTCAACAAACATCACAAGTAACAACTTCACAGCCAGCTACTCAACAAGTTAGTGCACAGCCAGCTACTCAACAAAGTCAACCAGCTTCTTAGACATCCAGAACAAGACAAAGTCCTGCAAAAAAGGCAACAACAAGCAAGGCAAAAAAGTTGGGTGTGAGAAGGCCACAAACTCCTTGGGTACCACCAGGACCAACCACAAGACTCGGTGCATCAAAAATTGGGCCAACAACTAGGAGGACAACACCAACAAAGAGAGCCTCATTCAAGAAGAATGTCTAGCACTTTAGATTTTATATTAGTTATTTAGCACTTTTGGAACTTATTAACAATTATGGTTTTATGTAATTTGTCTGGTAATTTGTCTGGTATTATGCACTTTTGTAATGTTTGGAATCCTAACTGGTGTATTATAAGTACTCTGCAAGTCTAATGTATCTTTTGAACCTCTATGGCATAGCTTGTTTAATGTGATGCTCTGTTCTGGTTGCATTATAAGCATTTTGTTGTGATACTCTGTTTTCAAAATTACAACACTAAACTGAACTGGTACATAATTCTGAACTGGTACATAATTGTACATAATTGATACATAATTGAACACAACATAATGCTTTCAATTTGTTCATAAAACTGGTACATAACTGGTTATAATTGGTTCATAAGACTGGTGCATAATTGATACACAATTGATACATAATTAAACACAACATAATGCTTTCAATTTGTTCATAAACCTGGTACATAACTGGTTCATAAAACTGGTACACAATACTATTTCACTAACACAAAACCTAATCCTCAATAAAACAGGTTACAAACAAAATTATGATAATCATCAAGCTACAACATTTTCCATATTTCATCATCTTCTTCAATTGACTCTGTATGTGATCAGTCTCTTTCTTTATTTCTTCAGTTGACAATCTAATTTTGACAAACTCCTCTTGTATGTGTTCAATATTCTTTCCAAGCTTCTCCAACCTAACCATCATGATTTGCCCATTGTTTTCTTCAGATTCTTCGCAAAACCACTCGAAAAACCCACACCCAGGATGATCAGGCCCCTACATGTCACACACCCTCATGTTCAATTTCATAAATCTAATAAACCAACACTATAAACTAACACTCTGTGAAAAATAACGTACCTTAAAATGAGGACACCCCCAAAATTGTCTTCCAAAACTCTTAGTGGTCTTTGCCTTTCTTAGAATGACCTTATCTCCACAGTAGCAAACTGGTTTCCATGGCAGTTCCGACTTCGTACCAAGCTGAGAGATGAAACTTTCATGGCTTCCTTGTAACATAGATGACGAAGAAGTGGACGATTTCATTGTTCTGGATTTCTGGAAAACCCTAGCAGCCCGTAAATTATTCTCACGATGGTGTTTATTCAACAAACCCTAACCCCCAAATTGTTCAGAATTCGTTTTCCAGAAGTAACATTCCTTTTAATGAAGGAGAAGAAGATCCAGGTCATATGCCATGCTGACAACTCTAAACGGACGTTTCAATGAAATAGACGGAAAGGATAAACGTGGCACCATTTTAAAAGATAAGGGAGTTATGTGAACTTTTTAAAAATTGTGGGACCAAAATGGACCCCGAGTGAAAGTTAAGGGACGAAAAAGGGTATTTTGCCAAATTTTTAATAGCATAAATTCCTTTTTTTAATTCATATATTTTGACAACGGTTATAAAAACTAATTATGGTTGTACATTGAACGCCAAAATAATATAAACTCCAAAATATCACTGCTGAGAATCGAACTTGGGACCTTTAGGTTTATCACAACAATTGAGTTAACTAACCGTTGTGATATCGCACACGCTTTCCACTATTATAAAACGGTCTCAGGATCGTGATTATAAGTAATGCATTTACAACAACACTCTATATAACAACGCTAGGACCTGCATGATTATATATCTTTTCCAACCGTTGTTAAATGCCTTTTTCGTAGTAGCGAGTGGGTTGTTTCGAAAGGCTAAAGAGCTCAGTCTTCTCCTTAGCTTTAGAACAGGGTCTTCCTCCTTAGAGATTACTTACCTCCAGTATGCTCATGATACCTTTATCTTGGTTGATCAGTCGATCGATAATTTGTAGACTATCAAAGCTATTATGAGGGGTTTTAAGCTTGTTTATGGTCTTGGAGTTAATTTTCATAAGAGTAGTCATATTGGTATTAAAGTTGATCCTTTCTTTCTTGAGTTAGATGATGGTTTTCTCCATTGTAAGATTGAGTCTCTCCCATTTCGTTATTTGGGGTTGTCGGTTGGAGTCAATCCTAGGATGAAAACCACATAGGAACCCGTAATCTCTTTAATGCGTAAGAGGTTCAATTCTTAAAGCCATAAATTTGTTAGCTTGGGGGGGGGGGAGTGGTTCTTCTTAATTAATTCTTTTCTCTATGCTATCTCTATTTTCTATTTATCTTTCCCAAAGAAACATACGAGAGTTTGGAAGATTCTGGTTAGGATTTACAGGAATTTCCTTTAGGGAGGTGTGAAGGGAGATTCTAAAATCTCTTGGATAAAGTGGGATGATGTATGTAAGCCCAAGAAGGATGAGGGTTTGGGTGTTAGAGATCTTCGTCTAGTTAATCATCCTCTTTTAGCAAAATGGATCTAAAGGTTTCTTTCGAATGCTTTCGATCTTTGCTGTGATATCTTGTCTGCCCAATATGGTCCCTCATGTCTCCTATCTTTATCTTAGGGTAGAGAGTCTCGTTTGACCGTGGTATCCTCTTGGTGGAAAGGGGTTTCCCTACTTAGAGCTAAGAGACTTGATCCCTCTAATTGGTTTGAGGTTAGCTTGTTTAGGAAGGTGGGATTTGGTCTTCAAGCATCCTTTTGGCACGATCTTTGGATTAGGGATGTTCCCTTATCCCAAAGGTTTCAGAGGCTTTTTACCATCTCCCAAGGGCAAGGAGGGAAAGTGGGAAAGCTTGGTCAATGGGTTAATAGTAGGATTTCTAGGGATCTTATATGGAGAAGATATATTTTTTTTGGCTAGAAGGAGGCCATGGTATTTGATTTATTCTCCATTCTTCAGCATGTTCATGCTAAATATGGAAAATGATAGGTGTGTTTGGAGACATAGTAAATATGAGACTTTTTCAATGGCATCCTCATATGGTCTCCAATTTCAACTTCCCCCCTCTCTTAGTCAGGATGCGAGGGATGACTCTATCATTCCCCTTATTTATAATAGTTGGGTTCCATCTAAAGTGAAAGTGTTTTCTTGGCAGCTCCTTGATAAATTCCCCTATAAAGAGAATCTTTTCAAGCAGAAGGTTATTATTGATCCAGAGGGTATCTCTTGTTGTATGTGTGAGGGATTTTTTGATTCTGCTTCCCATTTGTTTGTTACCTGCAAATAGTCCCCAGTGTTTAGTATAAGATTTTTAGATGGTTGGGAGTCCTGGGTGTCCTCCATAGATACCTTAGCACCTTTTCTGAGTTCTTTCGATCTTTAGGAGGAAAAGCTAAGGTTAGGGGGTGTCTTTATCATGATTTGACATGATGTGGTTTGGACCATATGGTTGGTTCATAATAATAAATTATTCTCAGGTATTCGAATAATTGTGAAGGAAGTTGAGGAGAAGAGTAATTTTTGGCCTAGAATTGGTTGTTGTGCAGGTCTTTTGTGAACTCAACCTTGCTCTCTTGGCTTGAAAATTCTATCCTTTTCATTCATCAATAGCGATTCGAGAGGTTGGTCTCTATCTGGAGGGGTAATGTGGCGTGGTTGTAGCGGGTGCCTCTTGCTTTATTCTTGTTGGGGCTGGTAGTCTGGTTTCTAGCTTGATTTTGCCTTTTGTATTTTTCTCCCTTTTTTGTTGTTGATTTTGTCTGTGGTACTCTTTGTACTTGTTTGTTGTATATGTACTTTTAGATTTTTCCCTTTTCTTATATATTATTATTTTTCCTTTAAAAAAAGTCACTTTCTCCCGAGCTTATAACTGTTTTTCTTAGTTTATAACATTTTTTTCTTCTATAAACTACTTCAAATAGTTTTTATTCTCCCTTAGTTAATATGACTTTTAAAAATCATAAAATTGTATCTTAGAGTTTATCATGTTCTTTTGATTAGCCCATATCCCTATAGGTGTATACACTATCTTCAATTTCTAATAAGTTGAAGTTCTTTCATCTCAGCATTTATTGTCGATCACTATTACAAAAAATATATTTTACCTCGGTTGAAAAAGAGATATTACCTCGATTTCAAAGGCGAGGAAACAAAGGGTGTTATAATAAGTTTACACTTTAACTCTCAATTTATGTAAAATCGAGGAAAAAAGTGTACTGCAGTCTGCACATAGCAACTGCAACTTCGTATTTTAAATGAAAACAAAAAACTTTACCTATCAGTTATACTAAAAACCGAGGTGAAATATATATATATATATATATATATATATATATATATATATATATATATATATATATATATATATATATATATATATATATATATATATAAAAGAGGGATATATTTACTCCAAAAGTAAGTGTTGAACACTTACTCCAAATCTTAACCATTAATTATCATTAATCTAACGGCTTCAATTAAATTTTTATATAATAAAATATTTTCAAAAATAATTAAATTAACTGATCAATTAAAGTCGTTAGACTAATGAAAATCAATGGGTAAAATTTGGAGTAAGTGTTCAACACTTACTCTTGGAGTAAATATAACTCTCTAATGGGGCTTCGGGATCGGCAACGGCTTTCTCTTGGGCTTTAGGGTCAACAGGGGCTTTCGGTACTTCAGAATGTGCTGCATCATATGCTTGAGAGAGTCGGCTACGAGAACCATACGGGTGGGAACCTTAGTGCTGTGAAGTAGATGCACCATCAAACGCGTTATCGAAAACTCGTGGCCTCGTGGTCCTTGTTACGTCCCTCTCACATCGTAACGAAACAATTAGGAACATATGCTTGAGCTTAATCTGACCAGTGTTGTTTTCAGCCATTGCACATGCATTAGAAACATAGACTTATATAAACAATATGTCCGGATAAATTCACAAATTCCACAAAATCACCCATTTTTTCCCAGGTCCAATCTGGAGATGTATCTCCGAAAATAATATAGAGAAAATCAAGAGATGCATCTCTGAACAAGCTTGCAATATTGCTTCCATCGTAGAAACCCATATTTTTGCCCTATAAATCTCAAAAAACCTTAATGCCTATTCTTCTAGCCTACCAATTTTGTTTACGCTACTACCTAATGTACCTAAAACAATTACTGTAACTTTAAAAACTAACTAAAAATCAAAACAATAAAGAAAATAAAATTTGAAAAACTTACCAAATGAAATTGACTGATAAGACGGAGAAACTTGAATGTTATGAGAGATTGGAAAGGAGGAGAAAGAGCTCCAATGATATAAGATAGAATGAAAGGATGAGATGCTTCAATGGTTGTGAGAGGTCAAATGTTTATTTAAAACTTTTGAGAAAATGAAAAAGGAGGAAGAGGGAAAGGTTTGGATCGGGATATGATAGAAAAACGTCCGGAGATGCATCTCCGAACTATCCACGATTGTTTGAATAAATGGTGTTTACGAAGATGCACATTTTGACACACTTTTTACGCATACAAAGATGCATCTCTGGATTAAATTTTGACATATTAGGATTGCCTCTTTAATTTGGTATGGGAAATGGTTAAAGTAGATGCGTCCGGAGATGCATCTCCGGAGACTAGGGGCATCTTTTCATAGTGGTATGGAATAACACTTAAAGGTGGAAAAAACAACTCCCTAATTGAATAGCTAATTACATGAAAAAACTACCTATTGGGTCATACCCAAATACTAACAAAGGAAAAGGCCCAAATGTCATTCTTTAACAAGGCAATTTCTCATCCCACCCTTATATATTCTTCCAGACCCTGCGCAAAAATCCCAAAATGCCCTCTGTTTTTGGAGATGCATCTCTAGACGCACCAAAAATCATTTTTTCCTTGATGAAAATCGGAGATGCACAACCAAAATCATTTTAAGGTTATGTTCGGAGATGCATCTCTGAACAAACCTTTTTTTAAATTAAAAAAATAGTTCTGAGATGCATCTCCGAACTAGGTGGGCATATTTAAAGCTCGCGCCAGACCCTTCTCTCTTCTCATTCCTTATTTTTAGAAAAATAACTTTCTCTCTACCTCATTCTACAAATTTCAAGTTCCTACTCAAGATCCAGTTTTGAAGCTACATTTACCTGTTTCTTACCATTCTCAACTCCTTATACCAAGTGCATTCAACATTAGAGCACTTTAATCCCTCGCCAACACATTTTTGAGTAAGCTTCTCATTTAGCTTATTTTGATTTTTCATTAATTAGCTCGAATAGGTTAGTTTTAATGCATTAGATAACTCAAAATAGGTTGGTGTTCACGTTTATAGACTCTGTTTATATGATTTGGATGTGTTTGGATGAGATAGGGCAGTTGCAGAAAAACTGTTGCCATTGAACCAAATAAAACTTTTTTTTCGGATATGCATTTTCAAACTCGGTTATTTCATGTGTTCGGATATGCATATCCAAAATATTTTCAGTGTCATACTTTATTATGTTTTTTTTCCAGGATATGGTTGAAAATCTAGGAAACCAAGGAAGAATGAGACTCATACGACCCACCCTAACCGCCTCTGCTCGTCGCGAGAGGGGTTGTCAGCACAAGCAGGCTATAGTCGTCCCGCAGCTTCCTCACGATAAGGAGGCGTCGACCTCTAGGAGCCGACTTTCACGGGGGTCGGGTTTACAGAGTCGTGCGACCCATGATGAGGATGGGTCAGTTTCTCCCCAGGTTCCAGTTGCTAAGGATGCCCTCCTTGCAGACCTGTTTCCAAGAGGGTCCACAGACACGTCTTTATTCATATACTTTGGAGAACACGTGGCTTCGCATGTATTGGAAGGAGAGATATATTTTTGAACTTCCTCTATATTATATTTTTTCAACTCAATTGATCATGTTATATTTTATTTTTATCAGGAGCGTAACTGTCTGAGATGTGTGAATCATGCAAGAAAGATTCACCATCTGTATCAACCTAAGGATGCTTGGTTCCAAAATGTACTCCAAAATTTCTGTCTTGCAGGTCTTTGGTGCATCCTAGTACACCAACATCATCAGTGGCATGCAGGCTACATTTGCAGATAAACGACATAGTGGAACTTCATCTTTCTACCTCCCCGTTGGTGAGATGATTATTACACTAGATGATGTAGCATGCCTCCTACACCTTTCCATCAGAGGAAGGTTGCTTGATCATTCTAAGATCAACAGGACTGGGGCCATTGATATGATGGTGACTTTGTTGGGAGCTGAATATGATGACGCCTTTAAGCAATGTAGAAGCACCAAGGGTGCACATGCCAAGTTTTCTTATTCGAAGACATTGTATGAAAAAAACTTGGAGAAATTTGAACACCCAGACGCTGATGATTTCTAGGTTGATAACCATAGGGAGTGTACCCTGAGGTGCTACTTTGTGTTCTTGGTTGGCACGTCGATGTTTATGGACAAAAGTGCTAACTTCGTGGATGTGGCCTACCTAAAATATTTCATCGACTTGGAGTCCATTCACGAGTGGAATTAGGGGGAAGCGTGCTTGGTTTACCTGTACCACAACCTGAACGAAGCTTGCAAATGGACGACAAAGTAGATGACGGGTTCATACACCCCGCTTAAGGTAATTTTCAAATCCCACTATTAACTTACAAATTATTTTTTTTACACTTGTTACATATACTTTTTTTCTTATTAGTTTTCCGGGATGGATTCAGACATATACTCCTGATTGGCCATGTGCTTGTCAGTTTGTCTCTAGCAAAGTGAATGATCATATCTTGTCGTAGCGTGTGTACATTGACCACAATCAACATGACGACATAAAATGGAGGCCATCTGGCGTATTTTGAGAATTATCTGGTATCGGTGGAGTATCAGCACTACAAAAAATCACGTCTGTAGCGACGTGGAATCCATGACACAACATGGAAAATCACGTCAGAACGTAAAATTAGCGACATGGTCATATACGTCGCCTGGGAGTGCGTGGGAACTTTTTGTGTTGTGTTTATCACGTCACAACTTTGTGACATGGCATTCACGTCGCTAATCTTGCACAATTACCAAGCCTCCATCTGCAACTGGGATAGACAAGGTCTGCAAAAAGCAGTATGGCACAGTACACGAAGAAAAGTTGTGGCGTGTTTTCCATGACACTGATTTGTGACATGTAAAACACGTCGCTAATTTTGAAATTAATTTTGGAAGTTGCGACGTGTCTTACATGTCACAAATCAGTGACATGGAAAACACGCCACAAACATTAAAATGTTTTTAAAAAAAAATCTGATTTTTATTATTATAAAAAAAATTATTATTAATATTATTTGTTGAAAATTAATAAATATTAATAAAAATATTTATTTAGTTAAATTAATAATAATAATAACTAAATACAAAAATATATTAAACTACTAAAATATATTATATTTATAATATAATATCTAAAATACTAACATATAATAAATAAAACATTATAATATTATAAATATTATAAATATTATAAATTTCAAAATATATTTCGATTTACTAAATTATATTCTTTTTTACTAAATTATATTTCGATTAAAAATATATATATTACCATAAACTAAACAAATTATCGCTCTATTAACCAAAATCTATTTTAATAAAAAACATAATATATTTTATTAAAAAACATAAATATTTTTATTTACCATAAATTACTACATAACCTACAATTTATATCACAAAAATTCTATAAAAACATACAATTTATCTATTATCACAAATATTACATACTACATTAATATATCACAAAAATTCTTGAAAAAACATACAATTATCACAAATATTACATACTACATTAACCTAACAATATATTCAATAATCTAATTAATATATCCAAATATTACAGAAAAAATATAATATTTATCTATTAACACAAATATAACACAAAAATATACTAAAAAAAATTAGATTTAAAATTATAAAAATACCTCAATCTTCTAATCTCCTCCAATCTTCAAGTTCAATTCTTATAATATATATCTCCTCCAATCTTCAAAATCTTGAATAAAAAAATTAAAATAAGTTAGAATTTTAATCAATACAAATTATAAATAAACAAAATATAAAATATAAATAAACTAAATAAATTAATACCTTCAACAATGGTGTGAGAATGGAATTAATGAGAAGGGGAAGAGAATGAGAGAAGAGGAATGGAGAAATATACAGTGGAGAAGAGAGGAAGAATGAGAAATGAGGAAGAGAGGAAGAATGAGAAGAGAGGAAGAGAAGGGGAAGCGTGCAGAATTTATTAAACATTAGCGACGTGAATGCACTGCCGGTAAATACTGACGTTCAAGCCACGTCGCAAGCTGCCAACGGTCCAGTTGGCAGCGTCATTAGAATCACGTCGCTAATTAGTGACTGGGATGCCACGTCGCAAGCTGCCAACGGTAATAAATTTTGAAATTCCAATTTGTCTTCACCTGCCAAAGCCTGCGCAGGTCAATTCAAAGTCAGCATTAAAGTGTTCCGACGTGAAAACCACGTCACAACTGAAAATTTCAAAATTTTTGTTTTTCCCCCATTAGACTTTACAGATTTCAAAGTTTAAAATTTTTGTTTTATCGTTTGCGACGTGGAAATCATTTCACAAGTTTTTTTAAAAAACATTTTTTTCTGATCCCCCATGTGAATACGTAATTGTTAATATTATTCATTAAAATAATATACCGACGTGTTATTCACGTCAGAACAGTCCTTTTCTTCCCACGTGAATAACACGTCATAAATATATGACGTTAGGGAACCAATTTCTTGTAGTGCAGACTCGTGAGGCCACATCTCAGTGGAGCTATGTTGAGGGTTACATGACATGGTTCTATAAAATGTCTCACCCTTACATTACACAGGACGCTCCTAGACGTCCACCTAGGCCTGCTCATGAGGAGCTCCTAGAGAATCAGCAGTCATTGGACGACCATTTCGTTGATGTGTTGCCACGCAGTCAGAATATTATGCGGCTTACAGTCAGGGCATCAAGTCTAGAGTGTTTGCGAGAGGTGGAGATGAAGCGGTTGCCCTAGCACATTTTATTTTTCTGAGGCACAAAGTGTTATGGCTTACCGTAGGCAGAAGAGGAACCAAGGTGTTAGGGTTAGGAATAGACAGTAGAGTATTTTGATTGTATTTTGTTTAATTTTAATCGACTTTGAGAACAATGGTTGTACTATTATATTCAGTTTCTATAATATCTGGTTTTATTAAAGCTTTATGTGGTTCTATAATATTCGTTTTTATTAATCGTTGAAACAAATAACATTTTTAATCGAACTGAAATTAGTTTGGATTGAAAACACCACAATACTTGAAAATTGATTCTGAAAAAATTATACTAGTAAAAATTTTGAAGATTCATCTCTGAACCAATTTCTTTAAGAAACGTGGAGATTGTTTGATTTTTTAAGGACAACATGTGACTTCAGAGAGACATTTGCGAATCTCCAAATTTTTTTAAGGTAAATTTGAAGATGCATCTTCAAACTATATTTTAATAAAAAATAATATTTAATGCGTTTGAAGATGTATCTCCAAATTTAGCTAAGACATTTTTGTATTTTCATATGTGTCCTTCATATAATAAGGGTGAGATGAAAAATTACCTTTAACAAAATTCTCTTTTGATGGTGGAGCAATTTTGACATGAATTCATTTCTTCTTTTTTCTTCAAACTCGTATACTATTCTAGTTCCGCTTCTTGTCACTCTGACGTCCATTATACAAAAATATTGTACAACTGTATGGTTAAAGTGGTTTTAAAGTGACATAAGATTTTTCACAATATTTTAAATTCTCTTGCAACTTGTTCTGGTTCATGGAGCGTTAGTGATACTTACAACTAAAATACTAAAGAAAATATTTATGTCATACATATCCTTTATTATATTTTTAAATTACTCTTTTTTTTCCCACTATAAGAGTTGTAAACTTCTAATGTATGACATTAATTACTTGTTCTTTTCATATCTATTAAGCTGCTAATATTTTGAATGTTTCTCAATTTAACTGGTTTTGATGAAACTCATTGAAAAACACATATCTGTTCTCACTATTGACTGCTGTCATTTGATCTACCAAAGAAAATTTAGAAATTTGATTCACTACCCTCACAATTTATTTGTGATTTTTACATATACAGATGCTCGTTATTATTGTCTAGAATCTTTTCCGACCATCTTTAAATAATATTATCTCTATTGCTAAATATTTCTCTCCACATTTCTCACACTGTCAATAATACATCATCCCCCTGTAATATAGACGAGTTATAGGGGATAATTTTTGCCCTTAGAAGGCAAAAGGGGGAATACAATTTTTTTTATAGACAATAAACCAAAACTCCTCTATATTACAGAGATAACATATATTTAACTCTAATATTAATAATAAAAATCTGCGATAGCCTGTCTTAGCTCGGACATTGTGAAGCTTCCATGGCTTTAGCCATGTCCTTACTCCCAATTCAGCCATATATCCAATTGTATGCATTGTACATCAAAATTAAAATAAAAACTATATGAGAGAATATACGCACCTCATCATCATGATCTTGGAAGCTTATATTATAGTATTACATATATGAGCTGTTAAGCGAAGTCAAACTCCAAAAATTGTATAATGTTGAAAATTTTCCATGCTCTATACGTTAATAATATATGTCAGCTTCGTTGTACTTGTATGTTTGCTACGATAGAATATAGCCAATTGAGTGGTGTAAATTAGAATTAGTGATAAAAAGAAGTTGGTTAGCTACGGCTTCGTCGTCTTTTTCCTTGCACTGTGTCTGTTTAAGGGAATCAATATTCTCTGACAGCAAATGATTGGAACATATATACGAAACAGCTATTCGTGACTTGCTTTTATATGACAGAAGTTTAGTGTGTGAAGTTAAATGTATAATATTAGCTTGAACTCAACTACGAGATAGTAGTTAATTGAAGGATACTATATAAACTAACCACGTTTAGAGACTCATTATGAAATCCATCCTTTGTAAATGTTCATTTTTTTTCTTTTCTACATGTTCGACCTATTTAAATTTAATTTCCACCATTTTTTTACTATAATAAATGTTATTTTAATATGTTATTTAATATTGTCATTTTTAATTTTATATTATTTAGTCGCACCACACGGCTAATGTCACGTCCACATTTCTAATACACTTGGTCTATTTCAATGTTAATTTGTTACAACCCAACATTCAATTTTATACAACACATACAATCTTACAATTATCTGATAACATTTTTCTTTCAATCTTACATATATAACACTTAAGGCCCTTCTCTATTTTAATCATTCAGTTTGAATTTGATGGTTTGCGTTTCACTCTATTTCTCCATCATTTTATACTAGGGATCAAAGATATTTAAATTGTGTAACTTGCGATAGGATATCATCTCCACTTTTCACCTTGAAGTTATAAACGCTTCTCATTTTATTAAGCTTACATTTCACATACTCATTTTTACCATTGCTTAGGCGGAAGTCACACACTTCTAAGGCTCATTTTAAGTCTCAAACATTTCATTTAATATCTCCTTTATGCTCCAAGGAGGACTATATCACCTGGAAAAACATACATTTTGGTGTTAATTAATGATTATGTTATGTAAGCACATCCAAAACTAAAGTAAAAAGATAATGGCTTAGGCTTGAATCTTTGTACACACCTATTCTTATGAAAAAATTGTCTGTCTCTTCACCCTCTTCACCCTGTATTTTCACATTTTTCAAGACCTCCTCGTACATGTCCTAGATAGCTCGAATATGGACAATCTTAACCCTTTTTCTTCACTAGGGTTTTTCTGAAATCTCATAGACACTCTATCACACACCTTATCCAAATCAATAAAACTAATTGGAAGTCTTATTGGATCATCTGATATCGCTCTATCAAACATCTTTGTAAATATAGGTCACTTTCATGTCGATCTCCCATGGCATAAAACTAAATTGATTGTCAATAATTTGAGTCGTTTTTTAGTGTACATTCAATCACTCTCATAACTTCATGATATGGCTCATAAGTTTAATGCCCCCATAATTTCACAATTTTGTATATGAGATTGTTCTTATATATTAGAATTAAAGTGCTTCTTCATTTATGTGACATATGCTTTTACCTTGTAATTTTGTTAAAAATCTTGGTAAGCCACTCAATACTTTCATCTTTAAGACTTTTCCACATAATTAGTTTGGAATTCTTAATCTCAATAATAAGTAGGAAATTTATTAATTTTTTACTCTTATGATAAATCCTTTATGAGTTCATTATTTGACTATATATTAAAATCTTAGCTTTAAATTGTGGATGTTGCGATTGCAGTCATTGTGTTTGTTATTGTAACATGCATTGTTATGGATTTTGACTAGGAGGAGCAAGAAATACGCACTTGGAAGACTCTTAAAATTAAGAATTTTCATTGTATCAAGAAAATTAAGTTTTGAAATTCTAAAATTTTGATATTTTTCTAAATAAAACTATCTAATACAATTACGATTTTAAATCACACCAGTTGTAGAGGCAATTGCATCCACAATACTGTGGCCACAATTATGGTTGCAGACCGTAGTTTAAATTATCATTAATGTAAACATAGCAAAGGAGAGAAGACAATGCTTGGGACAAATAAACTCCTATATCAATTCTACACTTTGCCGTGTATTTGTCTCACAAGAGCATGCGCATGAGCTGGGATTCCTTTGATAAAATTTGAAGTTGTACAGAAATTTTAATAAAATTGATACTGGTCCCTCAGTTTTTTTCTCCACCGAAGGGAACCTGTATTATTGTCAATGTGAATATCTTATACTAATCAATCTTGGTAGGCCATGCTTATAATCAAACTATTTATTTAGATCCAATGCATTATGCCATAAATGAGGATTAAGCATGTATATTCAAACACCCTTAATTTTATTGAACTATTCTTTTATCCATAAAATCATTGGTTTGATTACTAATGTTGAAATCAAACAGCAATATTAATCTTGTCCTTTCAAGGTCCCTTAAACAACAGGGTCACATAGCAATTATTCATAAACGCCCTAAGTGTTTGACATATTCAAAGCCACTTGGCCTTGGTCCACACTTTATTCTAAATTTTTTTTTTAAATTGAAGTTAAAAAATCATAGCTATAATGTTAAATAATAATACATAGAATTCAGGGTTCTAAAAGCTGAATAACAATTGCATGATGGCATCCAAGTAAAGCAAATAAAGCAAATTGATGTGATTTTACAAGATTAAAGGCTTATATATAACTATAATGTTGATGGGAAATTTGTGAAGTGAAAGATTTGGAAGATCATAATAGGCATTTGAAAGAGAGGGGAGACATAATCCCTATGCCTTTGAAAAATATAGATGCTTCTGCATTATCCTTAAAACCATCTTTTCCTAATCTAGTTCTACAATGGACAACTATTTGACAAGAAAGATTAATCATATATCTCATTATTGATTATTTCAATTCATGGCTTTTTTTTCTTTAATTTAGATAGTTATAATAGTTATCTACTTGTACTTGTTTGATTAAAATAAGATACACGATGTTGTAGAATTAGCATTTGGACAAGAAGAGTAGATATTGATTGAATAGCAGCATTTTTTAATAAATGTGGGATTTCAACTATTTATTGGCTTGTGATTCAGGAATCAGGATTAAAAATAGAACATCTTATTTGGTTGGGCAGAATTTGTGGCAGGTTAGCTTCCATTTTCATTTTAGTGAATTTTTTCTCTATAAAAAATCTCTTAAATTGACAAAAATGACTTTCGAATTCTAGAATCTGAAACATAATTTTTAAGTGTTCGAATTCTAGAATTTAAATATTTCATAAAAACCACGAATAGTTTGCATTGTCTCATTTTTCATTAAATTTTGGTCAAGTCATCACGTTTTCAATTATTTAACAAAAGGTTTATTCACATTTGCTCAAATCTTTGTGTTATTGCTACTTTTTTTGGGGTCTACAAATAGTGCTCGATTTATAGAATTTGAACATGCATCATTCTGCATGTTTTCAGACTCTAATCTATGCATGCACCACTATGCATGTTTTCAGATTCTAAAATCCAAACATGTACTTTGTTGCATGCACTATACTACATTCATTCATATTCTTTTTAATTAGAAATGTTGCAAACTATTTGCATTAGTAATTGAAGAATGTCGTTTGTTTGTCTACTCCATAAGAAATATGGTTCACCGATGCCATCAGAGATAATGGAATTATTGGTCTTGCCTGTAAATAAGGGTTTGTTTCTAGAATAAGGGTTTGTTCCTAGAATAAGTGAAACAAATCAGAAATTGATTTGTACTCATTAAATATATTTATTTAGTGTAATTACCTATATATCCTTGTAACTTATATATATACAAGAAATAACAATGAGAAAGGCATCAAGCCAATTTTCCTGACATGGTATCAGAAGGGTTCGATCAAACCTGTGAATCGCTTTCGGTTTCCGTCTCGTGATTTCGTCACTGTTGTTGCTCCGTGATTTTGATTTGGTGTTTATCGCAATTGATTCCTGTTAGATTGCTTGCCACCGAATTTGTTTCGGTATTTGTTAGTGGTTCGGTGCTCACTAGCAGCTTGTGATTTCGATTTGTTTCCGTAATCTCGGCGAATCAATTTCTCTATTCTCAGCGATTGTTTTTGTATCTTCGGCGATTCTATTTTGTAATTGCTGTTCTCGGTGATTGTTCGGTGGTCGATTGTTCGTGGTTTCTGGGTTCACTACTGTCATTGGATTGTTCATGGTTTTTTGGTTTCACTGCGCACTGCTGTTTGTGCTTTGGTATCATATTTATTTAATATTCACTTGTTGCATTTAAAAAAAAAAAATTTTTGTTGCACAGTGGGTTATTATATTCTTTAGAGTAAAAGTGCTACGTATAACATGGCCATGGAAATTGAAAAAAATTATTTTTGTATCCGTTTTACCGGCAAGAATTATTCTACATGGGAATTTCAGTTCAATATGTATGTTAAAGGAAAGGGATTATGGAGTCATTTAGATGGTATTTCTAAGGCACCGACGGATAAAACTGCTTTAGATTAGTGGGAAACTAAAGATGCTCAAATCATCACCTGGATTCTCAACAGTATTGATCCTCAGATGATCAATAATTTACGCTCTTTTTCAACTGCTCAAGAAATGTGGAATTATTTGAAGCGCATTTACAACCAGGACAATTCGGCAAAACGTTTTCAGTTGGAGCTAGAGATAGCCAACTACAAACAAGGTGATTTGTCTATTCAAGAATACTATTCTGGTTTTTTAAATCTATGGACAGAACACTCTGCTATTATACATGCTAATGTTCCCAAGACCTCTCTCGCGACTGTTCAAGAAGTTTACAACACCAGTGGGCGAGATCAATTTCTCATGAAACTTCGTCCAGAATTTGAGGTTGTCAGAGGTGCTTTGCTAAATAGGGATCCTGTTCCTTCTTTGGATACTTGTGTTGGTGAGCTTCTCAGGGAGGAACAACGTTTGCTTACTCAAGGAACCATGTCTCATGATGCTGTCAGTTCCGAACCTGTGGCAATTGCATATGCTGCTCAGAATAGAGGGAAGGGTCGTGATATGCGACAAGTCCAATGTTTTTCTTGCAAACAATTTGGACATGTTGCTCGCAGTTGCAGTAAGAAGTTTTGCAACTATTACAAACAACATGGTCATATCATCTCTGAGTGTCCCACACGTCCTCCCCGACCAACACAACATCCGGCCCAAGCATTTGATGCTACTACCAATTCTGCCGTTGGACCTCTCAGTACTGGTGCATCTAATGGTGGTGCCCTACAGCCTAAAATGATTCAACAAATGGTACTCTCTGCTCTTTCAGCCTTGGGAATTCAGGGTAAGTCTTCTAATGTTTCTCAACCGTGGTTTCTTGATTCTGGTGCATCCAATCACATGACGGGTTCCTCTGAATACTTGCACAATTTACATTCTTATAATGGCAATCAGCAAGTACAAATTGCTGATGGTAATAAACTCTCTATCACTGATGTTGGTGACTTAAACTCTAGCTTTCGTGATGTGCTTGTATCACCCGGACTTGCTTCTAACTTATTGTCGGTTGGTCAATTGGTGGATAACAATTGTAATGTTAATTTTTCTCGTGATGGTTGTCTTGTGCAGGAGCAGGTGTCCGGAAAGGTGATCGCGAAGGGGCCTAAAGTGGGAAGATTGTTTCCACTCCAATTTAGTTCTAGTCATTTATCTTTTGCTTGTAATAATGTTTTGAACTCGTATGAGGATTGGCATAGAAAATTGGGTCATCCAAATTCTGTTGTTTTGTCTCATTTATTTAAAACTGGGTTGTTAGGGAATAAACATGTTTGTACTGCTTCTATTTCATGTTCTGTTTGCAAATTGGCTAAAAGTAAAACACTTCCTTTTCCGCCAGGTGCTCATCGTGCCTCCACTTGTTTTGAGATGATTCATAGTGATGTGTGGGGAATGTCTCCTACAGCCTCTCATGCTCACTATAAATATTTTGTCACATTTATTGATGACTACAGTCGTTTTACTTGGATCTATTTTCTCCGATCTAAGTCTGAAGTGTTTTCTATGTCAATTTTCCTGACATTGCCACCACAAATTACAACATTGTTGATCATGGAATGCTTGCAATTTTTTCAAATAAAGAGAAGATTAACTTCCATCTACTAATAGAAGAGATGAGAATGACAGTGGATGACACGTTCTGCCTACTATATTTTCACATCCAGATTTGTCTTCTTAACAACACTCATTGACCAAACCTAAAGTGGTGGATCTAATGATTGAGATGATTGAAACATGCCTAGAGGATGCAGAGTGAGAAATTGAAAAAATGAAAGGGGTCATGTATGCTTTAAGTCCTAAAATACGATATTTAGGGACACTTGCACAATTAGTACACCATTATAGTGTATCACATTTATTTGATGGGCTAAACCATATTCTTAAACAAGAGCGCCACCTACATGCATGTAGTCTACTTCGAGTGTTTCAAAGATATGGTATGGTCACTGACGTCTCCGTTGAGTGAGAATATGGTAATAGAAAATAATTTGGAGGGGGTGAATAGAATTTTGAAAACAAAATCAATTGATTCTTAAAATGAGAATAACCAGAGGTTTATTCAGATTTTGTGCGCGGAAGTTTATAGAGCGAAAATATGAAATTATACTAAATTTTCAATTATTCAGTTACAACTCAAATCACTTTATAAATATCGTAATGTCTAAATGAAGAAACACAACGTAGGAAATTGAATTAATTGTGTAGATGCGTTTATATTGGCTGCATTTTGTGGTAAAACATTCCCGTATGTGAGATGTCTTGACTAATGTCATGACATGTTATGTGTAGTGTTATGCAAGGTTTGACTTCTTGAGCTAATACAGGTTTTGGTTGGATGTCATGCTTGATGTCATGACATCAGTATCTGACAGCAGTGGCTGTTATGTTTAGCTATTATATTTAGTGTATGGTGTCACCCCAGAACAAGTATTGTGTGCTCAACAATTTTTATTGGATGGTGCTGTTGAATGAAGTCTGTTGAATGAAGTTTATTTCTGGAAGTTTACTCCCGCAGTTTATTTCTGCAGTCAGTTGTGTTGATCTATGATTGTGTGATGATAGTTGTATGCTTATGTGGTAGTATAGATGTGTGTAGTGCTGAAGATTGATATGATGTGGTAGCATAGCAGTATGTTCTGTGTAGCTGGTTGTGTAGTTATGTATGATGTCTGGTAGTAGTAGTATAATGGTAGCTATGCTTGATGATTTCCTGTAGATGTATTATCTATTCCATGCCGGTGCGGTTGTGTGATGTGTGTTTTTCTGCAGCAAAGAATCTCTGATGTGGTGGCAGGTTGTTTTAGCAAAAAATTTACCAAAGGGGGAGTTTGTAGATGCTTTTATATTGGCTGCATTTTATGGTAAAGCATTCCTGTATGTGTGATGTCTTGACTAATGTCATGACATGCTATGTGTAGTGTTATGCAAGGTTTGACTGCTTGAGCTAATACAGGTTTTGGTTGGATGTCATGCTCGATGTCATGACATCAGTATCTGACAGCAGTGGCTGTTATGTTTAGCTATTATATTTAGTTGTTATGTTTCCTTATTTATCTCAGGCTACAAATTAGGAAACTATATATTTAGTGCTGTATGGTTCACGCTAAAAGATCTCGTCTAACACATATGAATTAACATCCTGATGATGTGGAAATTAGGTTAACTTGGTTAACCCAAATTTATGTTTGGAAGGCCCAAGGCCCAAGTACTGCCTATAAGAAGATTGCTAATCTTACTTTCAGAGGCAAAGATTTTGGCGTGAAGAATTCTGTGCATTGTGTTTTATTTTCACGTGTGTTTGTGTTTTCTTGTAATCCAAGCAATTGTCACTTTAATGATTGTATTGGAATATGGTGTTTTAAGTTGTAATTTGTTGTGTCACTCTAAGCTTTTAAGCACGAGTGCTGTGTCTCTTGATTAAAGCTTTTAAGCAAGATCAAGATTTGTTTGAAGTGTGTCTTCAATTTACTTTTCATAGTTTTCTGTTAGTTATCACTGCTGTGATTGAGGGGGAGTGAGTAGGAACTCAGGTCTAGCACTAGATTGAAATTGCATAGGGTAGGTCTTAAGTGAGGGGTTTAAACTGGTAGTTTTGGATCTGAATTGATACTGCTTATAGTGAATTTCCTCCCTAGCTTGGTAGCCCCCAGAGTAGGTGTTGTTTCACACCGAAGTGGGTAAACAATCTCTTGCGTTCCTTATTGTTTTTGTTTACTCCTTGCAAAATTTTATCATCAGTTCTGAAATGGATGTCATAACATCCGTTACGACATTCATCGTGTGTTACTAGAATTTTCAAATTGGATAAGTCACGATATGTGATTAAGGAATTAATCAGCAAGGCAAATTCTAAAAACACGATGTTTCTCAGATCTCAATCACCACTAAAGCTCTTGATTGATTTCCAATTCCAACAAAACCTAAGCTTATCAAATAAATCGTTATTATCAAAATTTAAACATAAGCATGCATGTTCTACGAAATTCAAATTCAAGAGTAAAGGATAGAGAGATTACACTAGAATTTATAGTGGTTCGACTATATCTACCTCGCGTGAGTCTATGTCCACTTTAATAGGTGTTCCTTTTATTTTAAAAAATATCTTGAAAGTATATACAATCATCAATCCACAATAATTCTGAAGAAAAATAACAAATAAAATCTTCAATTTCGATCTTGACTTGTATATGGCCAAATGTCAAACTCTTTTGCACAATATTTACTTGATCAACGCTTCCAATATTCCAATATAACAAATTCTGCTCCAAGCCTTATGTGAATACAAGATTACACTCTAAGATGTTTTTGATTTATGGCAAACTCAAATGAGCATCCAAACAACAAGGAGGAATCGGAAAAACAAAGCATTTAATCACTAATGAAAGCACAGGATGATCTACTATGCATAAAGGTCGACTCAACACAAGCTAAACAAGAAAAATGCAGAAAATCAGCAGTTAGGTCGACCTACTGTCAACCCAGGTCGACCTAAAATGAAGAAAAAGCCATATACTGCTGCTAGGTCGACTCACAGACCATTTAGGTCGACGTAAAATGAAGAAATCTGCATATCAGTCTGCTAGGTCGACCTACATAACAACTAGGTCGACCTAATATGTGAAAATGTCCCCAGAACGCATCAGAAGAGGATTCTGGTCGACCTACCCCTTCAACAGGTCGACCTAACTGGGAGCAAAATTCTGCAAGCTCTGCTAGGTCGACCTAAGCACTACAAGAGGTCGACCTAACTGATCAAGAATGCCAAAAATTCTGTTTCTCTCATCTCCAACTGTTATGCAATCATATATATTGTGCAAGGCTTAATTATTCAATGCAACACCAACGACTGAAAGATACACAAACGCTTCTCATCTTCGTTCTTCATCATCTCCAACACAATTACACATAATCATTCTTGCGTTGCGGGTTAGTGATGAGTTCGATAACGTCCATGGAACGGAATTGAAGATTCCTAGTGGGTGAAGGTTTGTGGGGTTTGTTGGTGAATAAAATCTGCGGGTTTTGTCCTCCACGACGGGTGGTTCTTGGGGGTTTTTATCAAGAGGCGTTCATTGAGGATTCGGCTGAGTGTAACGATTGAGGAACGGGGAGTTCAAGGAATCAAGACACTGCAGAAGGGAATCGAAGTGAAGCTCTTGGATAACCTTGATCTTGCTCAAGATTAAGGGGGAAGAAGATTCAAAGGATCGACATAATTGGTTTATCGTTTATCGCTTTGTTATCTTCTTTGTATATACTACTTTCAACATTAATGAAAGATTACCCAATTTCAATTTGGAATTGGGGGCAGACGTAGTCGTAGCGAGAACGATCGACGAACTGCCTAAACAAATATCGTGTTCTTGTCGCTTTTACTTTTTCATTTACATTCTGTTCATATTTGGTTATAATAGCAAATTGATCAACGATTCGAGTGTTAAGATTGTGAGCTAAGAACGTTCATAAATATCACAATCCATCACACATTGAATTACCTTCAATTTGATCATTATCACCAAGTGTTTGTATATTTGTTTCTATCACTCTTACTGCATTGCAAACATTGTCCATCATACAAAAAGTTAATCTGATTTTCAATAAGAGAAACGCCTTGATTCTGCAACATATACTCTTATCATTCAATTCAAGTCCTTGACTGGTTTTTTAAACACATATATAATCGTTTCGATAGCAGTTCGGAATAGACGCGAGTCGATTCAGAATCACTTCCGCTGAAAAGTCGTTTAAATCCGTAAAACTGTGAACGATCTATTCACCCCCCCTCTAGATCCTAAGGCCAGCGTCTAACAAGTGGCATCAAGAGCTCTGGTTTATTCCGTGCTACGTGAAACACTTATTGGAAAGATGGCTTCCGGACCTAAAGGGGCTCATAATAGAGATCCAGTTTTCAACGGCGAAAACTACGGCTATTGGAAGGATTGTATGTGTGTCCATATCAATGCAATTGATAGGAACATCTGGACAGCTATTGTCAATGGTCCATTTCAGATCACTATGACAAATGCAGCTGGTGCAGTTGTTCCAAAACCAGAAGATACTTGGAATGCTGAAGATGAAAAGAGATATGCATACGATTGGAAAGCGAGAAACATTCTAATCTCAGCTCTAGGAGTTGATGAATACTATCGCGTTTCCCATTGTAGATCAGCTAAAGCTATGTGGGACACATTGCAAGTTGCCCACGAGGGAACGGATGATGTCAAACTAGCTAGGATCAATACGCTAACTCAAGAGTTCGAACTTTTCCACATGGAAGATGGTGAAACCATCGAAAGCATGCAGAAAAGATTCGTTCACCTGAAAAATCGATTAAATTCTCTTGATAGACCTGTTTCCAATGCAGTTGCTACTAACAAAATCTTAAGGTGTTTGAACAGGGAATGGCAACCCAAAGTTACAGCAATTAAGGAAGCAAATGATCTCAACACTTTAGACATTACCACTCTTTTTGGTAAACTAGAGGAACATGAACAGCATCTTAAATGCCTTGACATGCATGAGAAGAGGACAAAGAAAGAAAAGAACATGGAGAAAGAGGTAGAGAAGAAGTCAATATCTCTAAAAGCTTCGAGCTCCAAGACCTCAAAACGAGAGCCAAAGGATAGTGACACAAGTGATGACGAAGACTCCGATGATGAGGAAATGGGACTGTTTGTGCGAAGATACAACAAATATCTAAAGAAAAATGGAGCAAAACATTCCGACAAAGGCTTGATCAACTATAGAAAGCAATCAAACATGTTCAAACAAGATGACGACAACAAAGGAAAGATCAAAGGTCTTTGCTTCAATTGTGGGAAAGCCGGTCACTACAAACCGGATTGTCCATACCTTAAGAAAGAAAAGGAGAAGAACCAAAGCAAAGGTCATAACAAATCTAAAAGAGCTTACATAGCATGGGAAAGTGATTCATCTAGTGAAAGCTCATCAAGCGATGAAGAAGAATCAGCAAACCTATGTTTCATGGCTCATCAAAACAAGAAAAAGAAAGCTGTAAGTCATCTTAAACCTGAACTCGTAGATAAGGTATCTCATTCTCAACTAAAACTTGCTTTTGAAGAATTACATAGAGATGCAATTAAAGCTTTCAAACTTTTGGCCTCAAATAAGAAAATATTTTCATATCTTGAATCAAAAGTTGAGAAAACCGAAAAGGATATGGAAGCTTTAAAACAATCTATGCTAGACATTCAAAAGGACAAAGTTGAAATAGATCCTACATCATGGTTTGGTTGTGAGACATGTCACATTTGGCAAAAAGAAGTAAGAGATCTAAAAGCCAAGTTAGACAAGGCTCTACAACCAAAAGTGACTTTTGCGGTTGATCCAAATAAGTTCAAAAGATCGTATACTCCTTTATATAGCAAATACACTTTTGTACCAAAAGTATCAACTAGCAAAACTCCATATTCTCATCATATTACCTGTCATTATTGTTGCAAAAAGGGACATACCATTGAAAAATGCAAATTTAGGAGAATTTTAGTTCCTAAAGGAGTATTTCAATGGTTGCCTAAGTGCAACAAATTGTGTACTCACCATCCAGGACCCAATGAAGATTGGGGACCTTCCACTCTAATTTAATTTCGCAGGAAAAGTGTCTTGACATCGCCGAAAGGTGGTGGTTCCTTGACAGCCGGTGCTCAAGACACTTAAAGGAAGACATACCACTCTTGGTATGTCATCTATGAAGAAAGATTGAAGAACCATACTTGGCAAAGGAGATGTAGGTGGTCTGGCCATCGCAAATGTATAAGATACATTACAAATACAGTTAACCCGAAAAACACATAGGACGCATTACTTGATGTGCAAATTGGCAAGTTGCATTGCAAAGAGATTTTTAAACCTATTCTTAGCAGAATTTTGTTTGGGACTGTGTCCCGCATCCGGGAGAACATCAAGTAATCGATACTAGATGAGTTTTTCGCAAAAATCAACCTGTGAAACATTCCATCAAAACAATTCATCATCAAATCTAGGAGTATGGCAAACTGACAAGAAGACTCCACACAATGATGACAAAACATCTACATATTGAGAAAGCGGTAACATGTTTATTGTTCACTTCCAAAAATTTTATTGATGCTATAATATGCTATCAATTAACATGCTTATAGTGACTTCATGTGTTCTTATCTACTCTTCTCAAATATTTATGTATATGTGTTCATCATTTTCATTCATAACATACAATGTTTGTGCATTCAAGCAAATGACAAAACAAAAATACATCATATAGAAACATTTCTAAGGCATTTTCATCATTTAAGAAAACTTAGGTCGACCTACTCTGTAGTTGAGTCGACCTACAGAAGAATCTTCTTTTCAGAAACTAAAAAGGCCCAGTTGCGTCGACCTACTCATGATTTAGGTCGACCTAAATTGGTCGGTTTTCATGTTACTTCTGTTAGGTCGACCCAGCCACACTTTAGGTCGACCTACTGCGTTAAGTTTTCCAGATTTGGGTCTGTTAGGTCGACCCGACCCACTCTCATTCATTCAAAACATTCCATCTTTTCATCCCCTCTCATTCTCATCACATTTGGTACGGCTAACCCTAACTCCTCAAACTCAAAACTGCTCAAATCATCCTTCTTACACAAAATCATCAACAACTATGCCTCCAAAATCAAGAAAGGGAAAGGAAGTTGCATCTGGATCATCCTCACAACCGGTAAGTGTTGTAGCCCTTGTTCACCCTGATTGTAGAGATAATTTTGAAAAATGGCAAATGAAAAGGAAGGTAGTGAAGCAGTATATCTTCAATCAACATGTTGCTAAAAATATGCATATTCCTGAAGTTGTGAGTCTTATTGAGCATCAAAATGTTCATCCCCTTTTGGAATGTGCCACACCATACTGTGAGAACACTGTTAGGGCATTCTATGCAGGGTTCACAAGAGAGGCAGGCTGTAATTTTAGGTTTAAGATGGGGTCAAGATCTCATATCGTTGACAAACGTACTTGGATTAGTATCTTTGGTCTCAACATTGTAGGCGATGAATTACGTATAGAAGACGGGGACGTACCGGGAATCTATGATCATGTGGCCTACATGAAGTCTATCCTCAAAGATCCTTCCGTCTTTGACAAACCTAATGAAACAATAACAGCCGGTCACCTGAAGAGAGATCCTAGGCTTCTAAATTGGGTCATCTCAAGAGTCATTCGACCACGAGCAGGCGGATTTTCCAGAATTGAAAGGAATGAAATTGTGTTGATGTACTTGATCCAAAACAGAACACGTGTGCACTGGCCACACTTTCTAACTGCTAAATTTGAGGAAGTAAAGCAGAAGACTACTGCTCTCTGCTATGGCTCGATCATACAAACAATTGTGAACCATTTCGGCATGAAGCTCGATGGATTATCATACATTAACATGAAACAGAACCAGGACTTTTCCCAAACAACCTTAACCCTCATGGGATATCATTGGGATCCAAATAGGGGAACCTATTATCTTATTCAAAAGGGGACTGGAAAAATCATCTACAACTATGATGATCCTACAGAATTTGGTCTCACTGCAGAAAATGAAGAAGAAGGAAATGATCAAGAAATAGCAAATGATGAAGATCATACCATGGAAGACGCAACTCATGACACGGATGCAAATTGGAGATATGTTCCGCCACAACAAGAGGATATCCCTTGGGGATACACAGCTCCACCTCCTCCTGATCAATCCAACATAATATCTATGCTTGAAGCTATGCAACTTCAACAACAGCAGAACTTTGAAACTCAACAGCTTCAATTTCAAACAATGCAGCAGCTTCAACAAGATAGATATGAGGAACAACAACGTCAATATCAATCGTTGTACGGCTTGGTTCAGGAACAAAAGAACGATTTTGAGACGTTTGCATCCAACTCTGTATTGAGGCAGAATCAGTTTGAGGAAACGGCATTGCATCGCCATGCTAACATAAGCCAAAGCTTCAACACTCTTAACATGTCTGTGCTGGATTTGTTGGAACAGGTTGAAGAAGATCGACCTCATACATTTCAAAGAGGAAGAGGAAGAAGGGGCAGGCGTTAGGACATATTGTTTATCATATCATCATTTCATTGCATTTCATGTCATTAAGCTTCTTTTAGTTAAAAACATTATATGATGTAGTACTCTCTGTTTTCTTTTATTAATCTCTTGAACTGCTATGTATGTTGTTGGTTTTCTTTAAAACATGTTCAGTTCTTATGATTTCACCATTTACATGTTATCTATCTCTATGACTACCGATATTCTTTATTTCTCTTGTTACTCTCCTACTTTGTTTTCTTTGTTTCTCTTTTTGATGTTGTCAAAGGGGGAGATAGAGATACAATAGATGCTGAGTGTACGGGGGAGCTTTGTGGAGAGACTGCTTGGTTGAGAAATAGATGCTGGATGTACGGGGGAGCCTTGTTGAGTCTGTGTCACTTACTACCAAAGCTTTTGACTATTGGTTTGCCATCATCAAAAAGGGGGAGTATGTGAATACAAGATTACACTCTAAGATGTTTTTGATTTATGGCAAACTCAAATGAGCATCCAAACAACAAGGAGGAATCAGAAAAACAAAGCATTTAATCACTCATGAAAGCACAAGATGATCTACTATGCATAAAGGTCGACTCAACACAAGCTAAACAAGAAAAATGCAGAAAATCAGCAGTTAGGTCGACCTACTGTCAACCCAGGTCGACCTAAAATGAAGAAAAAGCCATATACTGCTGCTAGGTCGACTCACAGACCATTTAGGTCGACGTAAAATGAAGAAATCTGCATATCAGTCTGCTAGGTCGACCTACATAACAACTAGGTCGACCTAATCTGTGAAAATGTCCCCAGAACGCATCAGAAGAGGATTCTGGTCGACCTACCCCTTCAACAGGTCGACCTAACTGGGAGCAAAATTCTGCAAGCTCTGCTAGGTCGACCTAAGCACTACAAGAGGTCGACCTAACTGATCAAGAATGCCAAAAATTCTGTTTCTCTCATCTCCAACTGTTATGCAATCATATATATTGTGCAAGGCTTAATTATTCAATGCAACACCAACGACTGAAAGATACACAAACGCTTCTCATCTTCGTTCTTCATCATCTCCAACACAATTACACATAATCATTCTTGCGTTGCGGGTTAGTGATGAGTTCGATAACGTCCATGGAACGGAATTGAAGATTCCTAGTGGGTGAAGGTTTGTGGGGTTTGTTGGTGAATAAAATCTGCGGGTTTTGTCCTCCACGACGGGTGGTTCTTGGGGGGTTTTTATCAAGAGGCGTTCATTGAGGATTCGGCTGAGTGTAACGATTGAGGAACGGGGAGTTCAAGGAATCAAGACACTGCAGAAGGGAATCGAAGTGAAGCTCTTGGATAACCTTGATCTTGCTCAAGATTAAGGGGGAAGAAGATTCAAAGGATCGACATAATTGGTTTATCGTTTATCGCTTTGTTATCTTCTTTGTATATACTACTTTCAACATTAATGAAAGATTACCCAATTTCAATTTGGAATTGGGGGCAGACGTAGTCGTAGCGAGGACGATCGACGAACTGCCTAAACAAATATCGTGTTCTTGTCGCTTTTACTTTTTCATTTACATTCTGTTCATATTTGGTTATAATAGCAAATTGATCAACGATTCGAGTGTTAAGATTGTGAGCTAAGAACGTTCATAAACATCACAATCCATCACACATTGAATTACCTTCAATTTGATCATTATCACCAAGTGTTTGTATATTTGTTTCTATCACTCTTACTGCATTGCAAACATTGTCCATCATACAAAAAGTTAATCTGATTTTCAATAAGAGAAACGCCTTGATTCTGCAACATATACTCTTATCATTCAATTCAAGTCCTTGACTGGTTTTTTAAACACATATATAATCGTTTCGATAGCAGTTCGGAATAGACGCGAGTCGATTCAGAATCACTTCCGCTGAAAAGTCGTTTAAATCCGTAAAACTGTGAACGATCTATTCACCCCCCCCTCTAGATCCTAAGGCCAGCGTCTAACACCTTCGTGTGTAGGAATCAACCCATTGATCCTACCAATTCCTTGATCAGTGAATTGTATGAAGATGTAAAAAGAACTCCGCCTTATTCGTAGCCTTCAACACAATCACTACCAAGGCAATTCTGGAGAGAAAACCTTCTTCTTTTCATTAGAATTTGTCAACACTAATGACAACAACCCCAATCTTGCATTAAACTAAAAAACCTTTACCCAATCTTCAAGAACGATTAGATTCAAGATAGTGTCTCCCTTAATCAATTAACAATCTCTCATTATTAAGAAATGAAATTGAAAAGAGGTTGAAGATGAAATAATTTTAATGCAAGAGTTTCAAAAAGAGGTGGTTGATTTTTCACAGAAATTCACAAATGCTTATGAAAATCTTACGTTAACAAATGATGACAAAAGCTTATATATGCTTGAGATAAAGCACATGAAACACTGAAAAAGATAGGTTAGATTTGAATAAAAGTCGATGCATGTAATGAGTCAAGTGAGTAAGTGAATGAAATAAAAGAGTTTTCGGTTTTTGACCCATTTTGCAATTGATTTGAATCAAGTGCAATGTGTGATTCGAATCATAGGCCCCGTGATTCGAATCATGTGCAATAATTGATTCGAATCAATTGCTCTAGGGAACTTTGAAAAATAATGAAAATTTGCATGATTCGAATTATGTATAAAGTGTGATTCGAATCAAATTGGACATAGGTGACATGAAATTGTCTGTTTCAAATCATGTGTAAAATTTGATTTGAATCAAGTGGTTTTTGAAATTGTTTGGTCACTTCTGCTTGATTTGATTCAGATCAAATTGAGTGAGTAAATGAGTGATTCTAATCAAATGCATAAAACTCAATTTTCCATGATTTCAAAGTTTTTCTTTGTACTTGACTTGAATTGAACACACATAGTCTTTATTCCTCAAACTCATGAACTTGACTAAAGACATCTTGAGCAAGTTGAAATATAACCAAAGATTTTATACATGCTAAAAATATTTAAAATCGATTTCAAAAATTAATTCAAGGTGAAATTTGTGAGAGAGACTCAATAAACGATAATCAACGAAAGAGATAAGATAAGCAACAAAATAATTGTATTGGAGGTTCTCCCCTTGTATATGATAAAGACATGCAACCAACTTCCCATAGGGATATGCAACTACAATCTCCCTGTTTTTTATGCTTGGCAAGCTTTTACTTGTAATTGAGTCAATTTTGAACTAGAAGAAAAAATGCTTGTGCTCCCCCTGAAACATTGCACACAAACCATAACATAAAATGCATAAAATCACTAATAGACTCATTATAACTTATCCCCCTTTGACAACATCAAAAAGATATACAAGTTGGCATAAGTCTAGGCAAAAAACAAATAGCCTTCAAAATGTCAAACATGGGTGGTTAGTTTTGAGTATTTGCATATGTCGATCAACGATGATGAATTTTTTCTTCACCAACATACAACTTCAAAATGCCAATGATGTGAGAGCCATGTTCTCAATATTTAGTGAGTAACATATCATATGGTCGATCAACTTAGATGCTATCTTGGTTAGAGCTAATGGTGTCCGCAATGCGGCTTATATAAGTTTTGAGGCAAAAACTCATCCGACCAAAAGATAAAATTGCCTGTAGTTTGGTTCGGTTTTGGATGACTAGTGAAAAAGTCTGATTCGATTTAACTCCGCGTGGTTTAATTTTGTACGACTTTTGAATATCCAAACTACAAATTATATATTTTTTATTAGTATTAATATTGTACATATACCATAAAATGATAAACTTGAAATAATATATAGGCAAAATTACACCAGAGGTCCTTTAAGTATTTTTTTTAACAGGTTGGTCCTTAATTTTTTTTTAACAACTTGGTCCTTTAAATTACCAAACTTGTGCAACTAAATACATAAATTGATATCAAAATGCATGAAGTAGCATTCTAAATACATAAACCCTCATTCAAAACACATAAATTAAGATACTAATTCAATAAAATACATCAATCAACATAAGAATTGTATTTTCTCTTTGTGGGCAGTTTTGATTTGATAACTTAAAGAATCAAATTATTAAAAAAAAAAAAAAACCTTAAAGACCAACCTATAACAAAAAATATATTAACTTAAAGGACTACAGGTGTAATTTTGCCTAATAATATATTATACAAAAAATTAAAAATAGTAAATTGCAAAATAAGAACAATAGCTTATGTTTGAAACAAATAAAATATTAAAAATAAATATATGAATAAAACCTATAAATATCATTAAAATAAATTAAATATCAACAAATAATAAATTAATATAATATATTATATTAATAAAAAATAATTAAATATAAAAACATATACATGCGGTTGGGTTTTAAAAATTAATCTAATATTCGATCTCATATGATCAGTTTTGATTAAAGAAAATCTAAATACATTCACTAATATTTTATTTAGTTGAGTTTGAATACACTCATAATTAAAGCTATTTGTGTTATATGTTGAAATTTGATTAGTTTTAAGATAGTTGATAAAATTAAAGAGTGTATGATTAAACTCGATGAATTAATTAGTCGTCACTTCCATATTTTTGTTTTTGAATATAATTGATGTTTTTAATTTATGTTGATGTATTATATTATTAAATTTGATTTGATTTAATACACTGTAGTATTTATGTTCAATATATTTGTTTATTAAGTTCACAATATTTGAATTCTAAAATTTCAACACATGTTTTAGCTATTTCTAGGACTTATGAGACAGCGGGGGTATATTTTATGTGGGTCACAAAAATTTCAAATCTGAGAAGATTTATGTTATCCTGTTCAATTGGCCCATTAAGGCTTGTTGGAAACACAAGCACATGCATATTAATAAGATTTACTAGTTAACAACATCTTAAATATTTTTGTCTCTAAAAACATCTTAATTATCTTCAATCTTGTCAAGCAATAAGCCATAATGAGATAAATAACATCTCTTTCATGACATCCTTTCGTTAATAATTAGATGATTAACAATTTAACACCATATAATAGTAATTATATGCAACTTCCATTTGTTACTTTGTTAAGTATAGCTAAAAAAAAATTTATAGAAATTTTGGTATCTGACCTTGCGATTGACTAATTTAAGAGAGACCAATCTCACCGTTCATCTGACCTTGCGACTGACTAATTCAAGAGAGACCAATTTCACCGTCCATTTAAATGTAGCTAAATTGAGATGGGAAGATGACCCAATAAACATAAGAAATTGCTAACTTCATTAACAAGGCAAATGAATAGCTATAAGCCCACAACAAAAAAGTGTTAACCCCATCAATCAATTATTTATAAAAAGCATTGTCTGGTTGAAATGTTCCCTTGTACCCCATCGTTGAATAATTACATTTTCACTTTTGCAATTTTGTTATGTAGTTTCAACTTTGTAGATAAATTGTTTGAGAATTTAATAAGTTCTGTCTTCTCAATCTATCCTCGTGTTAAAATATAACTAGTCTTGATGGTTGTTGAAAAATAAGATACATCTTTCTCCTTGTACAAATGATTTCATCATCTTTTTGTGTGGAGTGATTGCTTCAAGATTGGGTCACAATAGAGCCTCATCGTCACATGTATGTAAGTTTACTTTAGAGAGAAAAATGCTTTTTAAATATATATATTTTTAATGATAATTCACTTTTTTTTTGGGTTTATATTTAAATGATTAGTTTTACCTCTGTAATACCTACAAGTTATACGTCTAGAATAATAACTAGTAATATTAATATTTATTATTAGATACATAATGTACAAACCGAATTTTATTGAATAATATCAGTCTCAATATTTACTCATTTCTATTCGAGTGATTATGTCTTGGACATTTTTACTCATTTCTATCCTAGGTACATGCGTGATTATACTTGGACGTTAATTACATTTTCAATGGAAGATATTAAAAGGGATTTTACAACGATCAACATATTAACTCGATTTTTAGACTCTTACAATTTCTCATAAGTGTTTTTGTAAGGTGCTAACTCAATCAACATTGCAAGTGTTATTCAACTATATATTTTAAAAGATTCTAAACATGTGATAAAAATTGCTCTTTCCAATAGAACTTCTTAGGCATTGGGGCATCTATGTGGGGTGGCTTCTTTGACAATAAATGGTCTATATATACCATTTTGATTTCAAGCTTTCATGAAAAAGTTTCAATGTCGAATTATATAGAAGAACTTGTTGTCCGAGATAGAATTATATTTTGACCAAGTTTTTGTCATGATAAATTTTTACCCTTTTCTTGTAGATCAAGACATTTTCATATGCTTTCAACCTTGTCTCCTCCAATTCTTTAACTTTCTAAGCATCTTTTTTCTGACTAATGTAGTGTCAAAATCGAACATCATAATTTCATAATATGTTTGGTGTTTTTGCTCCACCAGAAGGTGGCATTATTTTGCATATACCAATTGGTGCGAATAAATACCATAGTCTTAAAAGAGTTTCAATATGCCAAAATATACCATTATTTTGCAAGTGAAACAATGGTTTCAAGCCATTTGATCATATAATCCTCACAAATCAAAATATAGATATTGGAATAATAATAAGTATGAGATATTGGATCGAACTCTAATATGGTCGAAGGGTAGCTTTTTGGTTCGATATGATTAAGCATGAAGTCGAAGGTTGTTCACATGCTGGTGTCGAAGATGCTAGAGTTATTAGCATGTTAAATTTGGTTTTAGTGTTTAAACCCTTATTTGTTAAGTTAGCTTGTTTATTAAGTTAGTTTGTGTAATGAGCCTTGTGGAAAAAACCCATTAGTTAGTATGTTAGTGTTAGCTGAAGATTTCGTTGAACAAATATATGTGCTTCGAAGGAGTGTATGATCGAAGGCAAGGTGGTTACTGATGACCATCTCTGAGAAATATAAAATGGCTACTGATGGCCATGTTTCGATAGTAAAAAATGTCTAAGTTTTTTATGAAGATGATGGCTACTGAAAGCTATTGGAAGGACATATCCTCGAAGACTTAGACAAAATTTATGAATTTGCTTAAGTATTATTATTTAGCGTGTTTGTTAGTAAGTGTTATTAACATACTGCCACGCGTCGAAGATGGACTCAGGCGGGAAGATTTGAAATTCGAAGATAGTTGCGTAACTGCTTATTCACAGATGTCATCGCTGGAAGTTCTTATGAGAAACGTGGCAGCGGATTAGCATAGGGCCGTTATGGTCGAAACTAGTATAAATAGGAGTTTTTATGATAGAATTCCGTGTGTTCATTTTGTACAAATCACTCACATATTTACTCAAGTATCAAGCGTTAACGAGAACGAGTTCGCTGAGAAAATGTACGTATGACACCACCATCTTAATACATGAGTATTATCTTTTATTGCTTTTCGTTTTCGAATATCTTTAAATTCTTGCATTCTACTTACTTCTTGTCATTTACATTACTGTATCTTTACTTTCATGTTATTTACTTTCATGTTATTTACTTTCATGTTATTTACTTTCATGTTATTTACTTTCAAGATCTTTAACAGTTTTATGTTTTAAGATTCTTTTTAACAGAATTGCATGTTACGTTATCTGCGTTGTTTACATTTTAAAGTCATAATCACATATAATCAAGTCATCACTAAAAGTGTATGTTTTCAATCGAATAACATTTGTCGAAGACAACGAATCATGAACATGGTTCTAAAGAATATTGATAACAATCTAATTGACTATGTGTCCTAGGATCAATCTAGTCGATCCTGCGAGTAACCAAATCATATTTATTATAGTTTGGAGGACTAGCGGTTGTTTACCGGAAATCACCGTAAACAAATTGGCACGCCCAGTGGGACAGTGTCGAACGGATTGTTTTAATCAATTGCTTTGTTTTGTCTAGACAATATCAAGACCTTGTATGAACCTTAGGAACGGTAAATTAACAAACAGTGCACAACCGGTTCCCAAACGAAGGTACAACAAGAAAATGGCTGTTACAGCCAGTGCAGGGGGTGATCAAGATCCCTCACAAAGCACAGGATCAGGAGCGGCAAATTCGAATTCCACTCAAGGAACAAGGGATACAACGGGTCCAAATGGATCGAGACCTGCAGATAATTCCCAGTCGGTGCCTGAGAATAATACAGGACTTTCAGGGACTTTGCCAGTTTCAGTGTCAACAACTGCACCTTCGACCACGAGTGCAGAGGAAGTATTACCGTTTCCCTCAACAAATGCTGCAAATAACTTGTCTAGTCAAGGCACGAATTCAACTTTCGAATGGAGGCCAAATCCTCCATACGGGATGCCATTTCCTTTTGGATCAGGCGTACGAGGGGCCGGACCTACTTATGTCCCAACTAATAATGCGACATTTTCACCAAATGTGGGATCTGCAAGTCGAAGTACACACAACGTTGGTTTTTCTACCCAGGTGCCTCATTATACCACAAACAGCCAAGCAGCATTTCGACAAGAAATGGATGCAAGCAACCATGATATGCTAGGGGCTTTAGCCAAAGAATTGACTTCAATCTTTTCCCCATTATTGACAAACATTTCTTGCACAAATAGGGAAAATGTAGAAACTTTCCAAAAGATGTCATCTCAAATGAATCGGATGGCGGAGTTCATGGGTGTAACACAACCAAAAAGGAAAGATAAACAGCCCGCGTACCAAGAGGGAATGCCCGTTTTAGAACGCATACAAGATGAGGGCCCATCATCGAGACCAACCATCCGAGACATAAATTCCTTGCGGAGGACGAATTGGACAGAAGAAATTCCAGTAATTAATTTAGAGACTTCAAGTCAAAGAACCGTCCCCGTTCGACAAGAAACGGAGGAAGAACAACCCAGAGTAAGAGTTGTAGGTAGAAATGAACATCCAGATGGGGTTGTTCAAAGAGTCAGAAGGGAAAATCTGGCCACGGAGAATAACTTGACTGCTATGATAGAAAGGGTGATGGCCAATAATGGCCTAAGTACTGGACTCAGACGTCCAAATTATACGTCCCCTATATCAGACTATATTATGCAGACAGAATTACCTAGGGGCACTAAGGTACCCAAATTTACAAAATTTTCAGGCGAAACTAACGAATCGACAGTGGAACACATTGCTAGGTATCTAACAGAAGCAGGGGACTTGGCAGGAAACGAGGACTTGAGGATCAAGTATTTCCCTAGTTCGCTGACAAAGAATGCCTTTATTTGGTTTACTACTTTGCCACCCAATTCGATAGATGCGTGGGCATACCTAGAAAGATTGTTCCATGAGCAATTTTACATGGGTCAAACTAAGATAAGTTTGAAGGAATTGGCCAGTGTTAAGAGGAAATTCACGGAGACTATTGATGATTATTTGAATAGGTTCCGTCTGTTGAAATCTAGGTGCTTTACGACAGTTCCTGAGCACGAACTTGTCGAAATGGCTGCAGGTGGTCTAGATTACTCAATAAGAAAGAAATTAGATACCCAATACCTTAGGGACATGGCCCAGTTGGCAGATAGAGTTCGACAGGTCGAACGCTTGAAAGCAGAAAAGGCTAGGGCTAATAAAAGTCATAAGAAGGAAAGGATAGCATACGTCGAAGCCGAAGGCGCTGATGATGAGTCTTGCAATGACTCATATAGCCTGGAGGAAGTCGAAATAGACTTAGCAGAATTAAAAGAGGCACCACCTTATGCCTGCAAACTATTAAATCCTGCAAATGGAAAGAACCCTGTAGAAAATGATAAGAATGATAGGTTTCCTAAGAAAACTTATACATTTGATATTACTAAGTGTGATGAAATATTTGATCTATTAGTAAAAGATGGCCAAATGATACTACCTCCTAATTCCAAAATTCCTCCGTTGGAACAACGGAAGAAAAGAGGTTTCTGTAAATATCATGGGTTTTTAGGCCATAAAACTTCACAATGTTTTCTTTTCAGGGATCTAATTCAAAATGCTATCAATGATGGAAGGTTGAAATTTGCTGACAAGACCAAGAGTCACATGAGGGTCGATACCAATCCCCTAAACATTGCTGATGCTAGCCTCTGTGAGGTAGAAGATATCAACATGGTGGAAGTATCGGAGATCGAAGTGGCGGAAACTAAGGCAATGCTCAACGGAAAGCAGGCTACTGAAAGCCTAAATGATGAAATAATCTTCAATACTGAGATTGAAGAAGCTTCCCAAACAGAGATGACTGAAGCACCAAAAGAAGAGAGCAATGAGGCCACTGAAGACCTCAGGATAAAACTCCAGAAAATCCAAATCTCTGAAGTTGCTCCAGCGGTGGTTAACATGGTTAGCGCCAGACACCCAACATCTGAGTTTGGCGAACTAGAGACACGGCTGACAAGGCAGAATGGGGGTATTAAAGTTCCTCTAAGAGCTGAAAGCCTCAAAGACTACCTATGGAATTGCCATGAGAGAAATGGCGGAAAACAATGGATGTGCCCAAGGTGTTCGATCATGCTGAATCGAAGAATCGAAGCCAATTTCGAAAGGGCTCGACGTGAAAGATGGGAACACCCAGGGAGAGAACCAAATCCTTTACTACAAGTGTACCCAAGGATGGATGAAAGCTTATTAGGATTTTTGATCAGATGCCACAAAGGGAACTCTGAAGTTGCACTCTGCCCCAGATGTGGGGCAGCCTATGATGAGATGCTAGCACGATCATTTGAACGTGTGCACTGCTCCATGAATCAAGAAACTCAGGGGCTACGTCCTGACCTGTATGGTTTCGATGTATGGACCCCAACGAAGAGACCAGATAGTCCACACCCTAGAGTTCGAAGGGTAACGTTCAAAGTCCCTGCAGATCCACCTAGGGATAGATGGGTACAAGCCGATGCAAGAACCAACAAACGGCGTAGTTGGGACCAAGGAGGAAGAACCGCAATGGCATATAGGAGACAATTTCAAAGGCCAAATCGAGAGACATATCGATTGGAGAACTATAAGGGAAAAAACCCTATGTCTCGGTCCCAATGGAGGAGGCACCAGAGGATGAAAAAGGCCCAGAAGGAATATAGACCAAGAGAAACTGGAGAAACTAGCAGCAACCAAGTCCCATACCAGGGAGCAAAGTCAAACAAACCTCCGGTGGAACGTGCATTGTTCGAAGCTGAAAAGCTCTTGGATGAAGAAGATAAGATGCGGTCAAATTCCTGGAACGAAGAGGACAGAATGACAAATGATTTTGATTCTGATGGAGTCTCGTCTATAAATTTAAATTGCAATGTTGTGTCCGTACTCCCTCACGAGTTTAACCAGGAAACTGAGGTAGAAGACTGTGAGGAGGCTGATATCGAAGAAATGGCAAAACACAGACCTGTGTGTTACTATGTGCTAAATAATGGTGCAGTCGAAGAGCAGAATGCTTTCTTCGAGAGGCCTGATGAGGGTATGAGAAATCATTTGAAACCACTCTATATTAGGGCTAAGATTGAGAATGTTGGCATCAATAAAGTCCTAGTTGATGGGGGAGCAGCAGTAAATTTGATGCCCCAGTATATGATAAAGAGAATTGGCATGTTCGATACGGACATAAGACCACATAACATGGTCTTGTCTAACTATGAGGGTAAGATAGGACAAACACTGGGAGTTGTTCAAGTCAATTTAACAGTAGGCTCAGTTACCAGACCCACTATGTTCATGGTTATACCAGCAAAAGCAAACTATAACCTGTTGCTCGGAAGGGAATGGATTCATGGGGTAGCAGCTGTACCCTCAACAATGCATCAAAGGGTGACAATCTGGAGAGAAGATGGCATAGTAGAAAACATCGAAGGTGATCAGAGTTACTATATGGCTGAAGTTAACCAGGTAAATAAATCCAACTTCGATAGGAATCTGGCAAATATAGGACCTTGTCATACTGCAGAAGAGATGTACACCCCAAATAAGAATGCATTGTATTATCTTACTTTGCACCCAAACGGATTCCAATGGGATAGAGAGATCATGGATGGTCCAACGGATACAGCACCTTTAGAAGATCATGCAGCAATACGGCCAACAGGCTGGGACGATGACATTAATCATGTCTGAGTCTTCATTCTTCGAAAAGATTTCGGCCTACGTGGCCGAGAACAAACAGAAGGCGGCTCTCGAGGCCGAATTAGCAGATGTAAAGGTAGATACCATCCAAATCAAAGAAGAGATAGCAGAATTGGAGGTGCATACAGATTTCGAACACTCCAAAGATACGATCCTAGATGAAGAGATTATGGACGAAGGATCAAACCAAAGATTAGATGCAATATACGACGAAGAACCTTTAGGGTTCGAAAAAGACCCAATGGCTTCTAATATAAAGATGTTAGCCCAAGATCCACTCGAAGAAGTAAACCTCGGAGACAGGGATCAAAAAAGGATAACATATATCAGCGCGAAATTAGAGCCAGAACTAAAAGCAACGGTCATCAAAATGCTGAAAGAAAATAGAGATTGCTTTGCTTGGGATTATGATGAGATGCCTGGTCTAGGAAGGGATCTAGTCGAATTGAAGCTTCCAATAAAAGAAGGGAAGAAACCTGTGAAGCAAACTCCTAGAAGATTCGCGCCAGAGATCCATTCGAAGATTAAAGCAGAGGTCGAAAGGCTTTTACGTTGCAAGTTTATCCAAACTACAAGGTATGTCGAATGGATTGCCAATATAGTACCTGTAATTAAAAAGAATGGCTCTTTACGAGTATGCATAGACTTTCGTGATCTTAATGCAGCCACTCCTAAAGACGAATATCCCATGCCTGTAGCAGAAATGCTGGTAGACTCAGCCGCAGGTTTTGAGTATCTAAGTATGTTGGATGGATACTCAGGATATAATCAGATCTTTATTGCAGAAGATGATGTATCCAAGACAGCGTTTCGTTGCCCAGGGGCAATAGGCACTTACGAATGGGTTGTAATGCCTTTTGGTTTAAAAAATGCTGGGGCAACTTACCAAAGAGCAATGAACTCTATATTCCATGACTTTATAGAAACATTCATGCAAGTATATATAGACGACATTGTGGTAAAATCTACTTCGGGAATGAATCATCTCGATCATTTAAGCCAATCATTCGAAAGAATGAGGAAACATGGATTGAAGATGAACCCCCTTAAATGTGCTTTCTTTGTACAAGCAGGAGATTTCTTGGGTTTCGTAGTCCATAAAAAGGGAATAGAGATCAACCAGAACAAGACAAAAGCCATCATGGAAACCAAATCTCCATCCACGAAGAAAGAGTTACAATCACTATTGGGAAAGATAAATTTTTTAAGAAGATTTATCTCTAACTTGAGTGGACGCACGCAAGCCTTCTCGCCTTTACTACGGCTTAAGCAAGGAAAGTTCGAATGGCGTGCTGAACATCAAGAAGCTTTCGATCAGATAAAGCAATACTTGACTTGTCCACCAATCTTATCTCCCCCAAACGGGAAGAAACACATGCGCCTGTACATCTCAGCATCAGACAAAACAATAGGCAGCATGCTGGCACAAGAAGATGAAAATGGCATCGAAAGAGCCATTTACTACTTAAGTAGAGTACTCAATGATGCAGAGACTAGATATACTGCTATAGAAAAACTCTGCCTTTGTTTGTATTTCTCTTGTATTAAACTTAAGTATTATATAAAGCCAGTTGATGTTTACGTTTCGTCTCATTGTGATGTTATTAAGCATATGTTATCCAAGCCAATATTACATAGTCGAATTGGCAAGTGGGCTTTAGCCCTAACGGAATATTCGCTAATATTCCAACCTCTCAAGGCAATGAAAGGCCAAATTGTGTCAGACTTCATTGTCGATCACGCAGTGGTTGAGAATCATCTGCATTACGTGGACCTAAAACCTTGGAAGTTGTACTTCGATGGGTCGACACATAGAGAAGGTTCTGGAGTTGGAGTGTTGATAATTTCTCCTGATGGAATTCCAACAAAGCTCAAGTACAAACTCGAAGGACCATTATGCTCCAACAATGAAGCTGAGTACGAAGCGTTAATCGCCGGACTTGAGGCTTTGTTAGAACTGGGGGCAACCAGAGTCGAAATTGGAGGAGACTCCGAATTGGTCATCAAACAATTAACAAAAGAATACAAGTGCATCAAAGAGAATCTAATCATGTACTTTGTCATTGCAAATAGGCTACTCAAGAAATTTGAATATGTAGAATTGAAACACGTATCAAGGGTGAATAACCAAGAAGCGAACGACTTGGCACAGTTGGCTTCAGGATACAAAGTATCGAAAGAAAAATTGGAAGAATTGATCGAAGTAAGAGGAAGAGCAATGTCTACTAAACTTTCTCCGAGCGATCTAGAGAATTCGCAATTAGGTTATGCCAACAAAGAAGAGTTCGAAGTCTTAAATATTGACTCTTTGGCAGACACGGATTGGAGGAGCCCCATAATCAACTATTTGAAGGATCCTTCGACGGAGACAGATAGAAAAATCAAGTATAGAGCCTTGTCATATTTTCTAATGGGGAATGAATTGTTCAAGAAAACTCCTGAAGGGGTATTGCTGAAATGCTTGGGTGAAGCAGAAGCATACTTGGCTCTATCAAACGTACACAGTGGGGCATGTGGTGCACATCAAGCAGGACATAAGATGAAATGGCTTTTGTTTCGTTATGGGATGTATTGGCCTTCAATGTTGAAAGATTGCATAGAATTTGCCAAGGGGTGCCAAGAATGCCAAGAACATGCAGGTATACAACATGCTCCAGCAAATGAACTCAGTACAATAGTGAAACCTTGGCCTTTCAGAGGATGGGCTTTAGATTTAATTGGAGAAATTCACCCCAAATCATCCAGAGGTCAAAGGTACATTTTGGTAGGAATAGACTATTTCGCAAAATGGGTCGAAGCAATACCATTGGCAAATGTAGACCAAGAAGCGGTGATTGAGTTTATTCAAAAATATATTATATATAGGTTCGGAATCCCAGAAAGCATAACAACTGATCAGGGATCAGTCTTCACTGGACGAAAAATGCAGGACTTTGCCAAGGAAATAGGATTCAAGTTGCTAACATCCACACCTTATTATGCTCAAGCAAATGGACAAGTCGAAGCAGCAAATAAAATTATAATTGGTCTTATTAAGAAGCATGTGGGGAAGAAACCCAAGAATTGGCATAAGACTTTGGATCAAGCACTTTGGGCTTGTCGAACATCTCCAAGAGAAGCTACAAATACAACTCCTTTCCAGTTAACATTTGGACATGATGCGGTACTACCAATCGAAATATGTTTGCAGTCAGTAAGAATACAAAGACAAGCAGACATTTCTCCCAACGTTTACTGGGAGTTAATGATGAATGAGTTGGTAGATCTAGACGAAGACAGGCTTCGAGCATTGGAAATGATTAAAAGACAGAAAGAAAGGGTATCCAGAGCATACAATAAAAAGGTGAAAGGTAAAACTTTTGTTAATAACGATTTAGTCTGGAAAGTTATTTTACCTATAGACCGAAAAAATCAGGCGCTTGGTAAATGGTCCCCACATTGGGAAGGACCTTTTCGAATCTTAAAAACATTTTCGAACAATGCTTACGAAATCGAAGAATTAGCAGAAGATCGTAGAATCTTAAGAGTAAATGGGAAGTATTTGAAGAAATATAAGCCAAGCATGTTCGAAGTTAAGATTGCAAAAACGTAGACACTTGAGGTGTCACGAAAAGCCAAAATGGTTAGCCATGTGTCAAAACACATGAGCCATATTGATCAAAATGGCTTTGCATGCAGAATAACAGACTTAAAAAGGAAAAGTCTAAAGAAATTTCAAAATATTTGTCATTCATAACTTGGGTTTACATGCATTACAAAAGATCCAAACAGGATCTGAAAGTACAACGAAAAAGAAAAGAAAGCATAAAAAACCCTAAGATAAAGGAAAAAAGGAAAGTTGTTAGTTAATCCTTTGGTTTAAACCCTCCAAGGACAACACGGGTGAAGCTTCAGCTTCGAACATGTCGATGGCTCTGCCCTCACGCATGCGTCTCACTACACCCTTCCTTTGAAAGATGAAAGTAAGAAGTCTTCCGTATGGGAGGCAAGTCACGTTCCTCTGCCGTTCAGTACCAATAGAGACAGCTTTCACGAGACCTTTGAATATCATCAAAGGAATGTTGATCTTCTTCCCTCGAAGACCACAGAAGATGAACTCCAAATCTTCAACCAAGATGTTGTTTTCATTGACCCTCCGAGGCTGGAAGTTACCCACGAGCATCTGATGCCAGATCCTAACAACTCTGGCACTAAAAGGATCATTTTCCATGACGGACCTCAGCATGAGATGCGTGGTCATGTTAAAGCCATCGTCATCAAAGCGTTCCCCAGAGTTACTGCACTTGATTAAGTGAGCAATGGTGGCAGGAGTAATGCTGAAACGTGCATGCCGAATCTCAGAATCTATGGTGGTTCTACCTTCAGGATCTATGCGTACAGTAGCATTCATCCAAAACTCAGCCAACATGTTTGGATAAACAGCACCTTCCAAGACTTCCTCAAAGTAGAAGTCCAACTCCTGATTGACAAACAAAGTTTCAAGAGTGATAAAGTGGCGAAGGAGTTCATCCTCAGAAAGTCTGAACTCGCTCCGGATAAGGGTTTTGATTTCATTGAAAGAGAGGATTTCGGCCATTATGAAAAAAGAGAAGAAGGTTTTGGAGGAAGAAAAATGGTTTCTCTTTTCTGAGTTTAGGAAAGAAGAGAATGAGTGAATGAAGAAAATAAGGGTGATATTGGACCTTTATATAGAAAGGGAATACTAAAGGTTGGTTTAGTTTTTTAATAATTGATTAGACTGCAGTTGGTTTTTCCAAAGAGAGGAGTTATTACATCCGCCGTTTCCCGCCCTTGGAAGTTGAATAGCAATCATGAAACTGATTCACGCACGTCTTGAAATGACGTTTTGAAAAAGTAACGTTACTGTTTAGTCATGATTAGGGCTAAAGAAGTAGAAACGTCAAGTCCAAAGGCTAAGAGGTTGCGAAGAGTATTCGGAGTTTGCATGTTGCATTAATGAAGAGTACTGTGGAGGATCTGAAAATATATTTTGACAAGAGATTGAAAAGATTTGCTAAGAAGTAGTGCTGATAAATATTATATTTAAACGAAGGGAGAAGTTAAGCATATAAATAAGTGCTTTTACAAAACATATGAGGTTTCGATTACAAATAAGAACGCAACAGATAATAAGGTTCGAAGCAGCTAGTTGAAACCCTCAGGGAGGTTATTCTTGATCTTTGAATATTGTGACTCCCAAGAAGTCATACGGAGTTCAATCACCGATCGTTGTTTCTTCAACCTTTCGATCTCAGGAATCAATTTCTGAGCGGCCTCGAAATGTGTGATCCCTGATTGTACTATTTCGACCAACTCCTTTTGGTTGGATTGTTGGATGGTTGCCTGGCTGCGTTCAGCTTCCTTGATTTTCTCCTCAAGTGCCTTTATCTCTTGTTTCCAGATCTTAATATTTTTTGCATGATCATCAAAGGCCTTCTGGTCTTCTGATTGCTTAAGTTTGAGGACTTCGCCTCGTTGGGTTGCATCTACTGCAGAATTCCATGAAGAATCACGGGAGGCTATTGCTTCAGATAACTCTTTTTCGATACTTCGTTTTCGAAGGATATCAGCTTGAAGTTGCTCAACCAGAGAGCCTAACAGAACAAGTACGTCTGAGACTGTTGTGGAGACTTGAAGTAAATCTACTTTTCTCAAAAGTTGATGTAAACCATGACTCTTAAGAGGATCCCGAATGAGGAGATCCACAAGATTGACATCGAAGAACCGCTCTTTGATTTGTCGGAGCAGGCTAGAAGTGTCTTCTTGGTTGCCAGACCCCACAGTCGAAACTGGAATAACGTCAGGACTTGGAGACGAAGAAGTATCCACATTCATGATAATCTTCAAGAAACTAAGAGGATCAGCATGCTTTAATTGTTCTAGCTCCGAAGGCGTAGGGGCAGGCATTGAAGTGGTCCCAGGATCAGCTTTTGTGTCAAGAGTCGAAGCTTCTTGAAAGTTTTGTTTTTTTAGTTTGGAAGTTTCCTCCATAGCATCTGATTCAGACACAGTGTCGTCACTATGATGAGGATGCAGATTCACATTGTCACTACCTGAGAGGGCGTGATCTTCGCCTTCCAAACTTTTGTCTTGATGGGTGGCTGGAGATTCATCAGTAGAATGACTTTCTTCAACGGGTTCATCAGGCAGCATAGTGTTGATGGGCTGAGCATCTTCGACCACGGGTGAAAGAGCAGGAGCTTTGTCTCGAGAAGTATCTGTGTCAGATAAAGCAGAGTTAGTCATAAGAATAAACCTGTAACAAGTTTGTCAACGAAGCTAAAGATTATTATTACCATAGAGTTTGGGAACATCAATGGTAAGACCAGGATCTTTGAAACCTGAAGTAGCAGTGCCAGCATCATCCTGCAATAACAAGGTAAAAAAGTTAATCCCATTATTTAGATAAAGTCACAAGTTAATATGCGAAGAAACCTGAAAGACCTTGGTTTGGATATTATCTGGACTTGAATTGTGACTTTCGACAACAAGTATGTTGCTAGTTGTTTTCAAAGGGGAATCTTCAGAGGACGCTTTATCAGTAGGAGAAGCAGTTTTGGAGGGACTTGCTCCCTTTCCCTTTTTCGAAGGAGTAGCAGATTTTTGCCTTTTCCTAAGTCCTTGTCTAGTGCTAGGAGGAGATTTATCCTCATCATCTGAAGCAGCGGACGAAGAAACTTTCCGTTTCGGACCAGTTGGGGGCTTCGAACTCTGAAAAGACAGATGATAAGCAAAGGGACTATTGATTACGGATTATATAAGATTAAGAACGCAAAAGGTGCGTACCGTAGGCTTTTTATCAGGATTGAGAGAGCCACTTTCACTGGGTTTGTCGCTTTGGGATGTCCCAGGATTCTTTTGGGCAGGAGTCTCTTTGATCTTCCTCCTATGAGCAACAGCTGTAGTCGAAACTGAAATTAGTATACCAGCCAAAAAGGAAAAGTCAGTCGAAAAGATTGTCTGAATCCAAACCTTCAGGTATTGGAGTCAAGACACGAACGTGTTCGAGATCTATATGGAGATGTCCTTTGAAAGTATCCAAGGTATGCTTAGTCGGAACCACCCGTTCAGCACGTTTTTTACTACTGTTTTGAAGATCTTTTAAAACGTTGCCACACACAAACCAATCTGGAAAAGGGGGGCTCAAAGCCACACCAAAATCCGCGCTTGGCAGTGGAGGAAATTTTGGAGGATTAAGTTTGAAAGCCACTTCATAACGTAGTTCTGGTCGAACATACGAGGGCAATTTCAACTTATCCAGTTTGGCGGAAAACTTTTCGCGCAAAGTGATTGCAGCCTCACGAACGGTCCGACTAAGATCATCAGGCCTATAGATAGTTTCAAAAAAATTTTGGAAAGCTTGTATTTCTTTAATATGAGTTGTAGTACCTTTACGAAAAGTCTCCTGCACATCAGCAAAAGCTGCAGTTAGTTCCTGCGTCAAACTATCAGCATCAAAGATTTGAGAAGTGTAATAATTCGTCCACCATTGATGGAAGTCTGGTGTACAGTAAAAGGAAGGTTCGAAAGGAATAGGGGAAAGGTTGGTGACGTCAGCATATCTGTTAACTTTTGTTTCACATTCTTCTTCTGACAAGTATAAGGTGTGGAAACACATATGACTCCTTTTCTCATATAAGCATTTTGGTTTTATTTGGACCAATCCAAACTGTCGTGAAACCAAATTTGGTTGATAGCACACAAGGATGCATTGCCCTTTCGATGGTCGAAGACGGTGGAGGAACAACCTTGGAGTCAGAAAAGATTCCCAAATTTCCATAAGCTCAGTTTGTTGATCCTGAGATGTTGGTGGGAATTTCTGAGTAAACCATTCAGGACCCTTGGTTCTATGTACAAACGGAGCCATAGACGAATCGAATTGATGACGCTGGGCAAACATCATCATATACGCTAAGAAGTATTCTTGAAGTTTCCCAGGCTCTTCTTTTGGAGTTAGGTAAGCCAACCTAGTTCCTTCAATAGTTCGATTCCTGATTTTGTCATCTTCCTCCTTGACTTTCCCTCGAAACGGAAGATGAGCTTCGAACATAGCATTTAGCCACAGTTGCAAAAGCCAGAAAGGTCCAGCATAAAGTAAGGCACCAGATTGGTAATTCTTGGTAAGGTTTGCAGCTTCGCTAAGGTTTTCATAAAGAAATCCCAGAAGTAGTTGGCCAAGATTGAGCTTTTTTCCATTATGCAATTGATTAGCCATGCAAAGATATCTCTTTGCAACTTGTATGGATCTTGAGCAGAAAGCACATCGCGAAAGCCATAGTGCCAAGAAGGCAATATGTTCGTTATCAGAGACTTCTTCGTTCGCGGTAACATGATGTTGTTGGATAAACGCAGTATAAGTAACTGTCGAATTATTAAAACCAATTGTGTCAACATCCATCTCAGTGGGATCAAAGTCTTCCCCAGTTGGTCGAAGTCCTGTAATCGCAGCTACATCGAAGAGAGTAGGGGTGACCATTCCACATGGGAGGTGGAAAGTGTTGTGGGAAGCATCCCAGAAATGGACCGCTGCTACTAGCATGGGTTGGTTATATGTTAAGCCTGTTTTTGATAGTTGGATCAAATCGTAGATTCCTAACGATTTCCAGTCAGATTCTTTCTTTTTCTCTACTTTTTCCAACCAGGCAAAGTACAAGTCAGGATCTTTGGCTAAAGGGAGTGACCTAAACACTTTCACAAAGTTGGTCATATAATTTAACCTAATTTTTTGGCAAAGCCAAAGGGGCTACAGTTGAAGTTTCTTCAACATTAGCAGATTCTCCTGAAGGAGAACAACCCTCTTCATTTGTGTTAGCTTTGCTCACTAATGGCCTAGTCTTATAATAAGCAGGGAAGAACTTACTTAGGGTTTGGTTATCTTCACCCGGCAATGGACCCATAAAAGCAAAAGATTTTCCAGAAAGTTCAAAGGGTATGATTACCTGGGAAGCGTAGATTAGCGCGAACTTCTTCAACGTTAGGGTTTGGAATGTGTTCGTGTTCACCAGACCGTGTGGTGGATTGGAGCTTTAGAGCAGGTTGAAGAACATTGGAAGATGAAGCCATCGGACGAGTTTTGAGAAATTCAGATTTGAAAAGTTTGAAGATGTTGGTTCCTTTGTTTGATGAAGAAGACGGAGAAATAGGAATGAGAAGTTATAAAAAGAGTGCAAGTCCAAAGTATTTAAAGGTTTTAACGGGAATCCTTTTAAAATCTTTTGGGTAAAACCCAAAGGACACGTGGCGAATGATGATTTAATCCAATGGCGGTCGAAAGATTCAGCTTTACTCCTAGTATATAGGAGTAATAATCAGGAAGTAAGGTCAAGGACGTGGGAATGTAAGTTATGAGAAGACATTTTGAGAATGACAAGACGTTTCGGAAACAGAGATTATCAATGATTATGACGTTTAGTCAGTAGTCTTGGAACTATCAAAAATTTAATAAGAGACGAAATCTTATGATGGCAAAAAACGCCTATTTCTGTTGATCTTCGAAACAGGCATTTATTGGGGGCAATTTGTTAGCTGAAGATTTCGTTGAACAAATATATGTGCTTCGAAGGAGTGTATGATCGAAGGCAAGGTGGTTACTGATGACCATCTCTGAGAAATATAAAATGGCTACTGATGGCCATGTTTCGATAGTAAAAAAAATGTCTAAGTTTTTATGAAGATGATGGCTACTGAAAGCTATTGGAAGGACATATCCTCGAAGACTTAGACAAAATTTATGAATTTGCTTAAGTATTATTATTTAGCGTGTTTGTTAGTAAGTGTTATTAACATACTGCCACGCGTCGAAGATGGACTCAGGCGGGAAGATTTGAAATTCGAAGATAGTTGCGTAACTGCTTATTCACAGATGTCATCGCTGGAAGTTCTTATGAGAAACGTGGCAGCGGATTAGCATAGGGCCGTTATGGTCGAAACTAGTATAAATAGGAGTTTTTATGATAGAATTCCGTGTGTTCATTTTGTACAAATCACTCACATATTTACTCAAGTATCAAGCGTTAACGAGAACGAGTTCGCTGAGAAAATGTACGTATGACACCACCATCTTAATACATGAGTATTATCTTTTATTGCTTTTCGTTTTCGAATATCTTTAAATTCTTGCATTCTACTTACTTCTTGTCATTTACATTACTGTATCTTTACTTTCATGTTATTTACTTTCATGTTATTTACTTTCATGTTATTTACTTTCAAGATCTTTAACAGTTTTATGTTTTAAGATTCTTTTTAACAGAATTGCATGTTACGTTATCTGCGTTGTTTACATTTTAAAGTCATAATCACATATAATCAAGTCATCACTAAAAGTGTATGTTTTCAATCGAATAACATTTGTCGAAGACAACGAATCATGAACATGGTTCTAAAGAATATTGATAACAATCTAATTGACTATGTGTCCTAGGATCAATCTAGTCGATCCTGCGAGTAACCAAATCATATTTATTATAGTTTGGAGGACTAGCGGTTGTTTACCGGAAATCACCGTAAACACATACTTGCCTTGAATTGATTTTTCATGGACCATCTCTTCTAGGCCCCTGCAAAACCATCATGTTATACACTCCCTTAAGCACAAGGTCTTGGGAAAGGTTGAGTGATTTAGTTTCAATGTTTTTCATTTTTTTGGCATATACAATCAGGGTTGCTTTGGAAGTACATTCAATCCATATATTCAAGTACCTCAAGCGAGGCTTAGACATGATGAGTCCCTATTTACAACTCTTAAGTTTCTGTTTTTGAACAATCTATGTTGTTACCCCGTTTGAGGTTTTCTTGCAACATTTCCCTTCGATGTCTCATTAATGATATTACTGTTGTATTAGGTGGTATATCTATTGATTTTATGTTTTTCATTGAGTTTGTAAAGATGCCTAGTGGGGCTTAGCCCTGAGACGCAATGATAGTTTGGGGGAGAGTCCTTTATGCGTTGCTTGAGGCGAGTCCCTCATGTTTTGCTTGAGATGAGTCCTTGAAGACTTGTAGGACTCAATGCTTTAGGTATCTAAATTTTTAGCTGTTTATCTTTCACGCTTCCTTGATTAAATAAATTTCTCCTTGGGGCGACTCCCTCAATCGTTTCTTGATTTTCTCTTGGCGAGGATCATCATGTGATGGCCTAATATAAATATTGTCTTTTAAGGCGACAATAATACTTCATTGAATTTCTAACATAGATATGACTTCTGAGGGAGGCAAGGATACTTTATTGAAGTTCCAACATAGATATTGCCTCTAAGAATGGAAATGATAATTCATTGAAGTTTCAACATGGATAATTCCTTAAAGAATAACAAGGATACTTCATTGAAATACGAGCATAGATATTGCCTCTGAGGACAAAATCGACACTTCATTAAAGTTCCAACATAGATATTGCCTCTAAGGGAGGCATATATACCTCATTGAAGTTCCAACATAGATATTTTCTCTGAGGGCGACTAGATATTCTTTGTATTACAATTCTGTTATGTCCTAATTTTTTGGGGCTGGAGAGCTTTGATAGGAGATCTTCTTCAATATCTTTGATGGCAATCTCCTTGACAAGGTTTTGTGTTATATCAACCTCCACTAGGATTCGAGCATACGACACCCGTAGCTTGTTTGCAGTATATTCGTCTGTCACTAGAGGAGTTCCTATTGCACTACCTATCTTATTTAGGCTCTTCACACACCATAAATGCAGTGGGAGCTGAGGAAGCTTCAACTAAATAGGTAGTGTTTGGAGCAGGTCTTTCTTTAGGTCAAAATCAGGGCGTCATTCCTTCAAAATCAGAGGCATGTTCCTGATGGTGTATGGCCCCTTCATCATCACGACTTCTCTATCTTCAAGGGAATTGAACTGTACCAAGAAATATCCCTCTTCGTGATAATATAGATCCGGTGCTCGCACAAAATTCCATGTTTTTACCATGTAGTTTTTGACTGTATACATGCTCATATTTGCTCCAATCACATACAAGATTAGAGCATTTCCCCAAAATTGGATTTCAGTTGCTATATATTCTTCATCAATTTCGATTCCCACTTCACCATTGACAATAGTAGGCGCCACATACTCC